>NW_016157561.1:85189-86067 GCF_001687245.7 Rhagoletis zephyria
TTTTCATCCTGATCATTTATGTATACATTTGTCTATATCTATCTCGATTCGTTTTGGCTGTTACAAACAACCGTTATGTGAACAAAATTAATATACCCTTGTGCACAAGTGCGCTCGGGTATAAAAATTACATATTGCCTCTGACGGCATTCGAACCCGCACAAGCTGGGAGCTAACAAATAACAGCGAGCACCTCTACACGTTCAGCTACAGCCCGACATGCAAATGTGCTTTCAAATGCTCAACTTCAATCACATTTCGTTAAAACACGAGCAGTGATCGGGTAACAATAAACTGGTGCAGAGACACGAGTTGGTCCGCTACAGCATAACAGAGGGACACTTTTGTAAGTACTCCAAATATCACAAATAGACTACATAGTCCAACCATTTTGCAGGGAATGATGCTAAGTTTGATGAAGCCATAGATGCTATCATTTCATCGGCAACGAAAAATATTGAGGATAACTTATTCACATCATTTTCAAAAGCAAAAGCGATGCAACTTCTGCAATTGCCACTGATCGTAGCAACAGAGACGATGTCCGAGATCCACAACATTGTAACTCGAAATGTTATCGGGCATTTGGCATCGTCTCAACAGCAACCATATATGCATATACAGGGTGTCCCAGAAGTAACGTGCCAAACTTTTGGGGAAGGTAGGTGGGGGGTGAGCTCACTGATAAACAAAAAATTTTCAGGTAAAAGTGTCACCGTTTTTAAAATATTTAAATTTTTTTCGAATTTAAAAAAAATCGTGCCTTTTCATGTGTTTTCTTTAACTGCAACTACAAACCGGGCAATACTTAGTAAATTTTTTATGTAAAATACTTCCAGATAGTTGCCTCTCCATACTCAAATGCAATGTAGTTAAAA
>NW_016157561.1:90583-116649 GCF_001687245.7 Rhagoletis zephyria
CATATAACGGTAATTTAGAGAAATACAAAATCTTCGATAAATCAGTAAATATTGAAGCTAATTTATTCAAAATTGATGCTTGCAACAATTCCTTACCAAGAAATACGTTTATGGTAAAATTTTGGAAAATGGGCGTGGCACCGCCCTTTTATGATCACATATATGTATATCGGTAACCGTTCTACTAATTTGTACCAAACTCGGTGTGGTTATTGTGCTTGCCACATATAAGCAAAACGTTGAAAATTATTGAAATCGGACTAAAATTACGGTAAATTTTAGAAATGCTTGAAACTTCAATATTTCGAAATTGAAGGATGCTAATTTACTCAAAATTGATACACCCCGGCTTATCATCTAGCGGTAGGTTTCGGAAAGGTGAAAAAACATATATTTAATACTTGCGCCGGGTATTTAATGTTCGGCTCCGCCCGAACTTAGACTTTCTTACTTGTTTCTTATTAAATTTCTAGAAGATATATGAACTATGTATATTTAAACCAGTTTATATTGAATCAAAAGGATCTAATCTCTACATCAAAGCTAATGAACAACGGCAAGGATAGTGAATACTTGCTAGCGTCGTTGGTAATTTGAGCGACCAAAATGGATTTGTAAAATCAGCCACCGACAATGACATATTTGGGTGAGAAACTTTTAACTTGCATTCAACAATGCAAACAAACGCACTGCGAGAAGTTGAAATGTTAGATATTGGCCCGTATGCATAAAAAGAAGCATTTGCTTTTTCTTAAAAATTCGTGCCTTTTACTTAAATTTATTTGAAAAAATCGAGTGAAAGGTCTGAAATTTTAAGAAAAAGCATTTGCTTAGTTTTTATGCTTACGGCTCATTGTGTGCTGCTTTGTGTTTCAACTTGCTGATATTGGAGCAGGACATATTCCAGGCAATGTAAAAAGAAAGGACAATATAAATAGGTTTCTTTTAAAAAGTGCATCTATTTTTTGATAGATAACAACCTGCATGCATACCTACATACATAGCTGCAAAATATTACTTTAAGTATCTTCAATTTTGGAAATTGTGACATAATTTTAAATGAAAGCTCATTTTCTGGACTTCGGCCAACATGTACCAATCTTTAAATATTTCTCCTTAACAACAATGGCGGGAATAGGTATTATACAACACTAAAACCTCGAAGAAGGGCAGCACACAATTTCTCACTTCCTTCGCTAAAAACTTGGAATCAACGCATAATTCTGATACCAAACTTAGCGTTGATCAGCGCCGGCTTTCACTGATCATCAAATAAACCAGGGTTCCGAAATATTCACCCCTATTCTGCAACTCTTTCGTATTCGGATTTTGCTACGAATCGTAGAAATAGTATGCTGCAATCCGAATGGTATTTTGGAACTTTTGAAATTCGTAACAATGGCATGCCTATAAACGAACGAGTAAGCTTTTTTGCGTAATTTTGTTCGAAAACAATTCTGTGTCGGAGGCGAAATAAAATATGTAAATCAATATGTGTTTGCAAGAAATATTGGTCGTGTTCATTTAAACAGATAAATTTGCCTTTCACATATACTTATATTTTTATCCACTGCTTCATATAAACAAGCAAAAAAATAATCTTTGTTGCCCCTTATCGAGAAACTTGGGTCCGGTTTAGTTATCCCGAATCCAAAAACATTAACATACACGTGTAATCAAAGGATTCACATTTCTTTAAGATAAATGTTTCAAATTTTCTACCACTAGCTTATTAATAAACTCGGTTTGCACTATGCACTTTTTTGCAAATTTCGACGTGGGTTCTGCGCAAAAATACTGTGAACGGCGTAGCCGGAGTGATATGCACAAGAAATGTTGTATACCTTTGACATGCGGAAGCCCCTCTTACCCGCAACACAGAAAGGAGAACTCTACTTAGTAAAGGTTATAATCCCTAAGCGCGGCCGAAGGCAGAAGCAAGCGCAACAGGTGGTGGACCTAACAAAGTGCATGTTTTCAATGGCTTGGAAGAAACTGTTATTGCATTAACTGGATTGAGAACCAGAGCTTCAGGCATAGGAGGAGCTCTGGCTTGTGGTTCAAAATTCAACCAGAAGCTAACATAGATGCACCCATGGTTACTATGCCCGGCAGCTCCGCATACCTTTGTGAGTCCATTGCCATAGCGCGCTCTTTCTGCGCTGCTGTAACTGCAAATGCATCTGAATCCATAATTTTCCTCTAAATATTGAAAATCAACAAACTTTACTATAAACAAGCACATGATGAGTGCTTTTTTAAATTCCTTTCCACTTTGTTTTCATTCATTCACATGCACATGTTTCCGCAAGGGTTGCAGCATGTGGATTTTTCGTTTTTCGTAGCGTAGCTACGAATTACGAAAATTCCGGTTCTAGAATAAGGGGGATTCACTCACCTTCGTACGCAAACGCGAAGGTGAACGTATCAAAAGCATAAAACCAGTCCAGATAGTTCGCGTTCGCGAATGTTAGGTAGAAAAAATTTCCGCTGTTGTTCGTACGCATATGTATTCGTGTACCAAACAGCGTGCGTTCATATATGTAGCTATAAGTGGCAGAGATGGCTTCGCGAAGGTTCACTACTGACGTTCTTCTTCATACGCGAGTGTAAATGCTACGGCAAATAAACGCGGAAAGTTGGTGTGGCTGGAGATACTATTCTGTGCGAAGGCAATTTTGTTAATTGCATAAGATTTGCCCCGTTCATTAGATTTTCAGAAGTGAGAGGTGTCAAATGAAAGGGCTTGTCCTCTGGATGTGCAGTAAGGATATATTTTTTTTAATAGGATTGCCACCTGCGTTTAAAAACATTATATTTACACCGTTCTCCCGATTTTCAAAAATGAGGTGTCAAATGAAAAGGTTCGGCCTCTATATGTAAAAAGAGATTTTATTTTTTTAAATATTGTTTGAAGTTTCTTATTAAAGAAGTATTTATTTCCGCAGTTACATTGATGTATTCGTAAATATGTATGTATGTACATGAAATTACTTAAATTAAAACNTAATAGGATTGCCACCTGCGTTTAAAAACATTATATTTACACCGTTCTCCCGATTTTCAAAAATGAGGTGTCAAATGAAAAGGTTCGGCCTCTATATGTAAAAAGAGATTTTATTTTTTTAAATATTGTTTGAAGTTTCTTATTAAAGAAGTATTTATTTCCGCAGTTACATTGATGTATTCGTAAATATGTATGTATGTACATGAAATTACTTAAATTAAAACACATAAAGATAATTCATATTTTATGTACATGAGCATGTATATTTATTCAATTCTGCACTTAAATTTGTATACGAATATACATATGTACATATGTAAATAAAAGCTGATTAAAACAAATAGTTTTGCTTAGTTGCTATCTTAAACTTCTAGTGTTGAAAAATTTAGGAGCTCAAAGTTTAATTTTGTAATTAATAAATCTGACAGCGATTTCTTTGAAAGTTTTGTTCGAAGTTTAGTTAATATTGTTGAAAGTACACCGAACGCTACCGAACGCTCTTTCAACAGAAACTTTTGTTGCAGGTATGGCTAGTACAACATCCATTAATTGTAACATGTCGGAATAATCTGGTAAAATTTTCGACAGGAGTCCAAAATATTGCTGTCAAATGGCTCCATTTCCGTATCGCAACGTTGAGCTTGTCTTTCCTTAAAGGTCACTTCTCCTCTTTGTGGTGTTGGAGTTTGTGCATTTCTCATTGCGTTTGCGTGATGCGTCAATATGTCATATACGAAGTTCATCTTGGGGAAGCGACTGGGTTGGAAGATCTGGAGAACTGCAGCCGTACTGGTCTTCTGATGGCTTACCAATTTTATTTATCATATCACGTGTCCTAATTAAGTGATCCTGCAAATAAAGGAAGAAGTATTTAAAAAAATAGCAAAATCAGAATTTTAATAAGCAATATTCAAATCAAGATTTAAAAAAATATCAAAATGAAAATATTAATAATTACCACAGCAGCTTGCTTTTGATCATAGCTTAGAAGAGGCGTGCCATCGAAATTAAAGCGCGGATCCGTATAAAGTGCAGCAATGAATGCATTATTTGCCATAAGCGTATCGTTACTATTTCTCAGAAATCTTTATAGAAAAATATCAACCACAGACAAATTTCGCGTATGAACAACAGCGATAATGCCGTCTACTAACATGTATGGAAGAAAATAATAACACCATCGACAAAATTTCTTTCACATGCATACATAGTTGTAGAATGTACATATGTATGTATAAATATTGTACATATGTAAGTAGAGATGGATAAACGCACCAAAATATATACATACATATGAATGTAAAACAAACGCAATTTTAACATGCTTTGGTAAGAACAACCATCTTCATAGCACTGCCTTAACTAGCTGGCGAAAACAGCATTTATAAAAAATATAAACCCTCTTGTACACCTGTAGGCAAAGACACTTCATTTGACCCCACGTTTTTTAAAACTGGGCAACGGTGTAATCATTATAACTTTTTGACAGAAGGCAACCCTGTTCAAAAATGAAAGCCTTGGTGCACTTCTAAAGGCCAGGCACTTTCGTTTGATACCTAATTTTTGAAAATCGGGAGAACGGTGTAAATATCATATTTCTAAACACAGGTGGCAACCCTATTAAAAAAAATATATCCTTTCTGCACATCTAGAGACTAAGCCCTTTCATTTGACACCTAATTTTTCAGAATCGGGACAACGGTGTAAATATCATGTTTTAAAACGCAGGTGGCAAACCTATTAAAAAAATATATCCTTACTGCACATCCAGAGGCCAAGCACTTTCATTTTACACCTTATTATTGAAAATCGGGAGAACAGTGTAAATATCATGTTTTTAAACGCAGGTGGCAACCCTATTAAAAAAACTATATCCTTGCAGGGCCAGAGGCCAAGCTTTTTCATTTGACACCTCATTTTTGAAAATCGGGAGAACGGTTTAAATATCATGTTTTTAAACGCAGGTGGCAACACTATTAAAAAAATATATCCTCACTGTACGTCCAAAGGCCAAGGCCTTTCATTGTAAATATCATATTTTTAAATCAGGTGGCAATCCTATTTAAAAAAATATGTCCTTTCTGCACATCTAGAGACCAAGCCCTTTCTTTTGATACCTAATTTTTCAGAATCGGGACAACGGTGTAAATATCATGTTTTTGAACGCAGGTGGCAAACCTATTAAAAAAATATATCCTTACTGCAGATCCAGAGGTCAAGCAATTTCATTTTACACCTTATTATAGAAAATCGGGAGAATGGTGTAAATATCATGTTTTTAAAAGCAGGTGGCAACCCTTTTAAAAAAATATATCGTCACTGCACGTCCAGAGGCCAAGCCCTTTCATTTGACACTTCGTTTTTGAAAATCAAGAGAACGGTGTAAATATCATTTTTTTAAACGCAGCTGGCAACCCTATTAAAAAAATTAATCATCACTGCACGTCCAGAGGCCAAGCCCTTTCATTTGACTCCTCGTTTTTGGAAATCGGGAGAACGGTGTAAATATCATGTTTTTAAACGCAGGTGGCACCCCTATTAAAAAATGTATCTCACTGCACGTCCAGAGGCCAAGCCCTTTCATTTGACACCTCATTTTTCAGATTCGGCAGAACGGTGTATATATCATGTTTTTAAACGCAGGTGGCAACCCTATTAAAAAAATATATCCTAACTGCACGTCCAGAGGCCAAGCCCTTTCATTTGACACCTCATTTTTGAAAATCGGGAGAACGGTGTAAATATCATGTTTTTAAACGCAACATCACCCAGCAACATGTAGCTGCGCGACTACGCAACATCAAGCACACAGCCTATTAAATATAAAACACAGCCGATCAACAGTCAGTCAGCACGGAGCTGTGGGAGGGACTGAACAACTACAGCTGAAGGGAGCGATTGCTTGTGCGTCGGCAAATAACACCACAAGTCATCGCCACTCAGAAGTAGTGAACACTAAACTCGGCTTTGGTCACCGTCAACCACAATATACCGTGAAGCCACGTACGGGCGACACCCGCCGTCAGCAGAACGAGATCAACATGAGCGCGACCCACCGCCGTCAGCAACGCCTACGAGAACGCCACTCTCCGGCGCCACCAGAGCGTTTCTCAATGACATTATCTGAGCGCCTCTCATCAGCGACCAGAGCGCGGCCAGAGAACCACTTGTCAACGACATCAGAGCGCTACTCACCGGGATTGCAAGAGCGGCACATACCGGCGTCACCAGGGCGTTACTCACCGACGTTGTTAGAGCGCCACTCACCGGCACGACCAGAGCGAAACTCACCTACATTGCAAAAGCGCTATATATCGACACGACCAGAGCCCCACTTATAGACGCTAGCAGCGCGCCACTCAGCGGCGTCAGCAGAGCGCTGCCCACCAGCACTAAAGCCACGCCACTACGGCCTAACGGGCTAGTAACGGAACAAGGAACCCTTACCCAGCCACTGCAAGTGGCGCCACCGAATAATTTCAGTTGCTATTTTGTTATATTTTTGATAGTAAGTAAGGGAATAATATAATAAAGTACGATTTACCGGAGCCCGAGACCAAAAATTTATTGTAACGAACCCTGGACAAGGCGAGCATACCCCGGCATTGTAAAAGAAGCATTGGGGCAACTTAAACGCTTCGTTACAATTGGTGCCCGAGCAGGGACCCTTGGCAAATCGTTCACGTGTAAAGGAAAATTTTTTGGAACAAACAAGGCGAATAAAATGGCAGAGCTAGTCAACACCGCGTGGCTGGATGATATACCCAAAGAGCAATTAGTGTCGATTGCACAGAAATTGGGGATCGAATGCACAGGCACCGCCCGAGAAATACGCAAGCGTATAACGGCACTGGCGGCCAAGGCGCACTCCGATCCGGAGATCTACGCCAAATCCCAGGCAATGGAAATCCCCAACAGAGATAGCGAGGCTGCCTCGGAAGACGAGGATGAGCAGAACACACCAGTACCACCGGATGAACGTAAGGGAAGTACGACTACTTCTATGGAAAGCACAACACAGAGCCAGTTGGCGGTACCGCTACACCAGCGCCAGCTGCCATCACACCAGCCACCAACGCACCAACACCCGCCGACAACAACCGCCGGGTCGAACGCAGGTACAGCCAACCCTGAAAACCATGCACCGACCCACACGTTTGCATCTATCATCGACCAGGTAAGGAAGTGGTCAGTAAAATATGACGGTGGATGTATGTATGCCTTGAATACGGACCTCCTGCCAAAACCCATGCCCGAGTTACTGTGCGGCACCGCTCTTCACTGGTATCGCAACAACAACGAACACTGGGAGATTGGATAACCTTCAAGTGCGACTTCCTGCGTTTCTTTCTGCCAGATCGTTATTTCGCACGCCTCGAGGAAGACCTAAGGCAGAGAAGGCAGCATCCAAGGCAGAAATATAAGGATTATGTCATCGCGATACAAAACCTGATGCGACACGCCGGGTATAGCAGCGAACAGCGATTGGAAAGAATTTTCCGCAACAGCCACCCCGACTACTTCATATATATCCGGCGGCAGGATTTCGCCACGTTATCAGGACTACTCACACTCACGGAAGGGTACGAGGGTATCCACGAGGGACATAGATGGATGGCGGAAACATCACGACGAGAGGTGGCAAGGCATGTCACCGGCGACAACCCGATGAGGACCACCACGCAACCAGGGCGAATCATCTCATACCACCCCACTGGTGCGGACGACACAACACCACCCGCCAGTTACACCACACCACTCAGCGACGGACACAAAGCGTCGTGGCCTATCCAGGAACCAGAGCTTCGATCCCAACAACGTATGCAGGAGATATGGCGCAGGACGGGCACTCTACCGCCATATCGCGTGTCGAAGCCAGGATGAGGAAGCAGTGCCCTGGAAATTATGTGTACCAACCCCCTTTCGCCAGCGGAAGTTCTTGGAGAATCATAATGTACCCAGTGCCGGCCACATGGGCATCCGGCGGACAGTGGCGCGGATTGCCAACCGATATTATTGGCCAGGTATGCTTCGGGATATCAGCCGCTAAGTACGCCAGTGCGATTACTGCCAAAAAAACAAGGAAGGACAACAGAAACCAGCGGGAAAAATGCTGTCACAGGTGGATTTGGAACTCTTCACAACGGCCTGCACAGTCTTCGTCGGACCCCTACCGCGATCACCACATGGCAAAACCATGCTTCTGGTGTTCTTCGACCGTTTCAGCAAGTGGATGGAGCTAGTCCCAATGAGACGCGGTACGGCATAAGGCCTCCGCCGTGCGTTCAGGGAACGAATTCTAGCGATATTTGGTGTTCCGAAGATACTCATCTCGGACAACGACGTCCAGTTCACCAGCACGCTGTGGCAACGCTACCTCCAAGAGATGGGAATACGACAACAGTGTACCGCGCCATACACCCCCCAGGAGAACCCACTGGAACGCGCTAACTGGACGGTCAAGCGAATAATAGGCCAACTCACCAGATCGCAACACCAGCGGTGGGATGACCTCCTCCCCGAAATCGAGCTAGCCATAAATACCTGCGTCACCGCCTCTACTGGGTACACCCCAGCTTTTCTCGTCCAAGGGCGTGAGCCAGGACTACCAGGAGCACTCTTTGACGAGATCAACATCGGGACGGGCACTATTCCCCCTACTGCCAAGGAAAAGTCCAGCAGGATGCAGGAGGCATTCAAGATTGTCCGGCAAAACATGGAGAGAGCGGCGACGGACCAAGCCCGCCACTACAACCTCAGACGTTCAAAATGGACCCCTATGATCGGAGAACTAGTTCTCGTTAGGGAACACCATCTGTCCAAGGCCGCGAACGGATTCTCAGCGAAATTGGCCCCCAAATATGACGGTCCCTACAAAATCCTGAGACACATATCACCTGTGATCGTCCAGTTATGCAAGACCGATAGAGGAAGGGAAAACACGGCCAATATCGCGGAATTAAAAACATACCATGTAAGCGAGGCCATACAGGCGCGAGCAGACAACCAGGTTGGAAAAAAAGAAAAAAGGGAGCGAGCAAATTAATAATTGAATTAATTAACCAACTTTAAATTTATACGTCACTCCAACCAGCCATTCAACCGCGAACCACCAAAGAGTGAAGACGAAAATTTCGGAAGCTTAGAAAAATTTTGTGAACAAAGAAAGAAAAAGAAGAGAAATGGACAGCAACGACAAATGGGCGAACAGCGTCAAACGAGTACGTGAACGTATGGAAGAGGAGGAAGAAAACGCCCTCGTACCCAGGTGCTAGGGCCGCAGTCCGCAACCGGCGCACGAAACGCAGCGACTGCACGCGCCGACGGGCACTGCCATCGCACGCCGCGTCGCAGCCATACGGGCGGTCAACGCCCACGCCGCAGGCGGCACGACACGCGTCGCCACTGTTGTTGTTGTTGTAGCGGCTACAACAACCCCGCCCAGATCGGTTGATATCTCAGTCGTTGTCGTCAAGTTCCACTAACGGCAGCCCTAAGAAGCGTGCAGCCTCCACTGGGTCGGTCCACAGGGACAAAGCCGTTGGTGTCATGCCAGACACTCATTTGGCACATCCGCGTTTAGTCAGCTCAGGTATGAGTTTAACCTGCTGCAGTAGCCAGAGCAAAATTGGGCTATTATGGTTCTTGTCTCCCGAGGTAGATGAAGCTCCGTCACGTCAATGTCCGGTGGTTGTGTGCCTAGAACGGCATTCACAGGTCTAGAGTCTACATAACTCGAGACTGACTCCCTGTGAATGCCGTTGAGGGCCTGTCGGTATGCTGACGGGTCCAGAGGCTGCTTAATGAACCTCTGGACTTCGTCCGCCAGTTCGTATAGATGCCTCCTGACGTGCCTAGGCGAGGGCTCCTCTGCAAGCAGCTGTCAGTTTGGGTGACCAAATCTGTGGCTCCCAACCAGAAACTGCTAGCACCTTGACTTGGAGCATTTTCGCCTCGTCATGAAGGTGGTGTTCTGGCGACATCAGGAGGCATCCAGTCGCTGTCTTGTGCAGTGTCTTGTGTTGTCTGTAGCTTCATCCACTGCGTCCTACTAGTCCCCGGCGACCNGGGACCTTGTTGCGGCTCGGTACTTTATTGACAATAGCGGTCGCGTGCGCAGAGAAAGAGCAGGCTGTCGAATGTTACTCCGAGTATTTTGGGGTTATTCACCGTCGGAATTGGTGTATGATCGACGTGAATTCCCAGCGGCAGCCTGACCTCCTTCGTCCAGGTGGTGAACAAGGTCGCAGAGGATTTCTTAGGGGAGAGGGCTAGACACTTTGCAGTGAAGAAGCGAGAGAGCTCGGAGAGATACCCGTTTACTTTCGAACACAAGTCATCAATTCCATTCCCAGTCGCCATGATCGAGTAATCGTCGGTGTAAGAGACAATCGAGACTCCCTCTGGTGGTTGTGGGAGCTTTGAAATACAAAAGTTGAACAGTAGCGGGGAAAGGACACCACCCTGTGGAACCCCCTGTTTTATTTTCTTGAGTTTACTCGATTTGCCTCTAAACATTACCGACGAGTGTCGACCACTCAGATAATTTGCCGACCACCGTTTGAGCCTTTGCGGGAGAGAGGAAGCCTCTATATCTTCTAGTAGCGTGGAATGGCTGACAGTGTCCAACGCCTTTGACAATTCCAACGCTACTAGAATCGTTCTCTCACAGGGACGGTTACGGTTAAGGCCGCGAGTTATCTGAGTGTTTATGGCATTAAGTGCTGTTGTTATACTGTGCACTTTACGAAAACCATGCTGATGCTTCTCTGGGGTCAGGTGGTTCGGGAGAAGGTGAAAGGTGTTTTATCGGTAGATACGAATCTCCTTTGTTGGCAGGTTTCCCCGGTTTGAGCAGTGGGACCACTCTCCCCACCTTCCAGATGTCTGGGATGATGAGAGTGGCCATTGACAGGTTGAGGACCTCCGTTAGGTACGCTACCCCCGCAGGACCCAAATTTTTCAGCATCAGCATGCATATTCCGTCGGGACCCATGGCTTTGGAGGCTTTCGCCTTCCCGATGGCCACCTGAACTTCGCCGCAAGTGAAAGCAAGGGGGCACATGTTTTTGGCCGTTTGTGCAGGCTTCTGGTCACTCGACGCTTGGCTTTGTCTACCGGAGGATGTAGTATGAACTACCGGCTAAAATAGCTTGCTCATCGCTCCGGGTCCGACGAAGCATGGTCGCCGAAAGAAATTTCGACTCTGTCGTCGTGCTTCGTCGGATAAGACAGTGACCTCACGGCTTATGCACGTTCACTAGTTGCCGAATCTCTGCTTTGAGATCCCTGATACGGGGATCTCCGGGATCGGCCTGACGAAGGCTGTCACGCTCATCGGCTATAACAGCCGCTTCGGCAGAGAAATTTGGACGTGGGTCCGTAATGCATCCTGCCGGTACGAAGCGAGCTGCAGCAGCGGTGACAGCCCTGCGGAACTTACGTTCACCAAGGTGGACGTCGGTTGGTGTGGGGAGAGCAGCGAAGGTGTTTTCAGCAAATTCCGCGAAGCCTTTCCAATCAGCTTAAGAAAAGTTGATATAGATCCGGTGTTCCGCGGAAGCAAAGTCGGTTGGTTTATTGATCGAGATGACTATGGGCAGATGGTCTGATGCCAAAGTCAGCATAGGTCGCCATGATATGCTGTTTATCAGACCAGCGCTGACTATTGTTATGTCTGGCGAGCTGCAACAGCTGCCCATAATCCTGGTGGGTGCGTCGTCGTTCATTGTGCAGAATGTCGAATCGTCTATCTGCTCAGCCAAGTTAGTTCCCCTACGATCGTTTGACAGGCTTGAGTGCCAAAGATCGTGGTGCGCAATAAAGTCACCTACTACCATACGTTTTTCACCTCTGAGGAGCGCACCTATATCAGGGTGATATCATGCCGGGCAACAGGTGACAGGGGGTATGTATATGTTAAATATTTCGAGCTCATCATCGCCTGACCGGATAGCAATGCCCTGACATTCTAGGGTGGTATCCCTGCGGTCGATGTCTGCTTGCGGGGTGTGAGAGATATGTGTGGCGGTGACGCCATTGGCTATGTGCGCTGTTGAGATGGTTGCCGCCCTGTGGTGGTGGTGGGTGGCGTCGCAGTTGAGGTTTGCGACCGTGCAGCGTAACACGGGCCCTCGAAGTTCCTCGTCCAATCTCGCGTAGTGCGCAGACCTGAACATGCCCTAAAGTGGCACCAGCCAAGGCAGATATTGCACTTAACTGATGTTACATTACGGAATATCCTGGTCTGACATATCATGCAGATTGTAGGAGGAACCAATAGTTGTTGGCGGCGGCGTGTGGGTGGTGGTGCGGGTGTGTGTGTTCTGTGGTCTGTCGTGGTTGTGCTGTGATCTATTGTGTTGTTATGTTGTTGTGCTGTGGTGTTTGTGTGGGGCTGCTCAGGTGGACTGGGGTTAGCCGTGGAGGCTGCTCTGTTTGAGCATCAGGGGGCCACACACGACGTGGTCCACTGCCGATGTGTCCGTAATCCTGAGCAGGTGGAGTTGTGGTGTAGTCGTTTCTGGCATACACAGCAGGTGTAGGTTTCTGGCCCTGGGTTTGACTCGATGTCAGCCCTGAGCAGAAGAAAACGTAGCGAATGTACCCCTATGGACGAACTACTTCTGAGATACTTCGCCGATCTAAACGGGGTTAGATCGCCGATACAACAGCCCTTGGTCGGGTAAAACCCGAGTCATTCCGGTACGTAGAACCGGCTGTCATGGTAATACGCATCGCCACTGTCCACGACGTCGCTGCCCACACGACTAGCGCACAAGCTAGACAGCGGATACCCGCTGCCACTACAAGGGTCGCTGCGCCCATCAGCGTCATTAGCACGCGCACCTTCACCATGTCTTCGGCCACCGCACCAGGACCCGCCGCACAGACCGGCGTCAACATCACGTGCACCCTCACGACGCCTACGAACACTACGTCGGTAGCCGCCGCACACTCAGCCGCCGCACGCACGGCAGCTCGTCGAGCCATTAACGCACAAAAAGCCGCCAGGCGCACCGCTGCCTGGGCAGAAGCCGCCGCAAGGGCACATCCCATCAGGCGCACCACACGAACGCCCGAGTGTATTCTCGGCAGGGTAACCGCCAGTACGCGCCACGTCCTCGTAGTCACAGAGGAGCAAGCCATTGTCGCGAGGGGAGCTCTACGAGCAGCAGCTCAACAGGGAGTAGTAGGTCGAGCGAAAGCGCGACTAGCTCGAACGGCATCACGACGAGCAGCAGCCCAACAGGAAGTAGTGGGTCGAACGAAGACATCCAGTCACCCGCGACGCGAGTACAGTCGCCGGCCATCCAACTTTCCTCAGGGGAGGAGGCAACGCGGCGGGAGGAGCAAAGCCCGGTACTGACCTTCCCCCTAGGGCCAGGCAGCATCGCACTGTACCCGGTGGATCGTTAGAAGGAACGCGATGGTTGACGGAAGCGGTGATGGATGCATGTATCGGAAGGCTAGAAGCCGAGCTGGGGCCACGGGCCACCATACTCAGGCCTTTTGTTGTATGGCAACTAATGCAACAGGGGAATCCGGAAGAGAATTATCGGCGCATCCACTGCTGGCTACGAAAGACGGTGTTCAACAAACGGGCGGTCTTAGCGCCCCACAACACGGCTGGACACTGGAACCTGCTGGTCGTTGCGAATCGGGAGACCATCCACCACCACCTCGACATGGAATGCTGGCGGGGGCGCTACCTGTGGACCGTGGACTCTAGGGTGAGGGGCGGAGTCGCCCACGCAACACAAACATGGGGAAAGTTCCTGCAATGGAAGCATACCCAGAGGTACGGCGTGGTGGGCTTCGAGTTTCAAGAAGTCCATCCGAGGGTCCTACAACAAGAAAACGATGCGGATTGCGGGGTGTATACACTAGAGACCATCCAGAGAGTCATGCGCTTCCTCGGGCAAGGTAGAGGGGCACCAGGATGCATCGCCCAGCCGTTCACGGCCGGCGGGTGGTGAGTGTGAGGACAAAACAACCAGAAATTTAGCCCACACAAGCAACCATAACATAAACCAGCAATACACCACGCAGTAAGCCACAGCAACACAAGCCAAGGCAGCCGCTGCAAGTGACGCCACCGAATATTTTCAATTGCTATTTTGTTATATGTTTGATAATAAGTACACTGAGGGAAAAAACAAAGGTAAAAGCTACAATAACGAGGTTGATTCTACAATAAACAGCTATGATAGTCTACCAAAGCCGAAATATGTCAGATCAACTATGGAAATGTAATTCTTACGTTGAAAAATAGTGTTGATATTTTAAGATTGTTTCTTTTCAATTCAAATTGCATTACTGTTGATTTAAAAATGCGTATCTTTCATTCAACTTCGAAAATAAAGTGATTTAAACTTGACTTTGTTTTTGTTTTAACAATGATTACTGTCAATTTAAATACTCCCAATGTTGACGTAAGAATATAGNAGAGAATAATCTAATAAAGTACGATTTACCAGAGCCCCGAGACTACAAATTTTTTTACGAACGAAAATTTTGTAACGAAATCTGGACACGGGGAGTATGCCGCAGCATTGTAGAAGAAGAATCGGGGCAACTAAAACGCTTCGTTACAATCTTTACTGCACATCCAGTGGCCTAACCCTTTCATTTGACACCTAATTTTTGAAAATCGGGAGAACGGTGTAAATATCATAGTTTTAAACGGAGGTGGCAACCCTAACAAAAAAATATATCCTTTGTGCACATCTAGAGGCCAAGCCCTTGCGTTTGACACCTCATTTTTGAAAATCGGGAGAACGGTATTGATATTATGTTTTTAAACGCAGGTGGTAACCCTATTAAAAAAATATATCCTTGCTGCACGTCCAGAGGCTAAGCCCTTTCATTTGACACCTAATTTTTGAAAATCGGCAGAACGGTGTAAATATCATATTTTTAAACGCAGGTTGCAACCCTATTAAAAAAATATATCCTTACTGCACATCCAGGGGCCAAGCCCTTTCATTTGACACCTCACTTCTGAAAATCGAGTGAACGGGGCAAATCTTATGCAATTAACAAAATTTCCTTCCCACAGAATAGTATCTCCAGCCACACCAACTTTCCGCGAATATATATCGCAGCATTTACATTCACTTATGAAGAACGTCAGCAGTGAACCTTCGCGAAGGCATCTCTGCCACTTATAGCTACATATATGAACGCACGCTGTTTGGTCCACGAATACATATGCGTACGAACAGCGGAAATTTTTTCTACCTAAGATTCGCGAACGCGAACTATCTGGACTGGTTTTATGCTTCTCGCTCGCGAAGGAGAATCAATGCAGAATATTTGATACGTTCACCTTCGCGTTCGCGTACGAAGGTGAGTGAATATTTCCGAACCCTGACTATAACACAGTCATGACTTCTGCCACTCTGCCATTATGCGGTTGTTGTTCTCTTTCATACCACAGTAATTTTGTATTCAACTCTGAATCAACAAAATTCATGCTCCTTCTCATTATCAACCCTGATCAGATTTTACCCCCGAGGAGTACTCAAAAAGTTTTATTACTGTATATACTGTAAGTTGAACGAAAAGATGCATCGCAATGCAAGAGAGCGAATGATGTGTAGTTTTGAAGTCACAAACAAACCAAAAAGTTTGTAAACTAACTCAAGTATATTTTTTCCACGTTATTTCAACAGTTGCTGTAGCGAATGGATGCGTGTTCGACTGCGGTGTTGCTGGTCACGGGTTCGAAACCTGTGGCACGGACTTTATTTTATATTTTTATATATATATATATTTTTTTAATTCTATTTATAGTTTCGTAAAGCGACATACGACATTACTTTCATATGACTTCGCTGTGGAGAAATTCTTGCATCTCTTCGTGCGTAGGTTACAGGGGCTATCCAGTACTTTTTGCATTCCCAGACATTACCTTTTCACACTTGGTTCGTGTTGCTGTGGTGTTGGTGGAAATTCTACATTTGAAAACACATTTATATGTCTGGCTGTAGCTGAGTGCGCAAAGATACTTGCCACAATTTGTTGATATCCAAAGAGGGTCAGGGTTTGAATTCCGTTGCAGGCAACATATAAATTAAATATACTTTTTTGGTTTTTATCTTGATTATTCACCTCGCGAATGCTTATTCCGAACGAATGAGGTCATTTTAATAAGCGCGTAATTCCTTTCAGTTGTCGTTCCTTTCGTTGACGTTTATAGTACGATCAATTACGTTTCTGTTTGATTTTAATATTTTTTCCCTCAGTTTTGGTTCCGCAACATTGAATTTTAGCAATTGTCATTAAAGAAATTATGAACATCGGCCTTGTTATAGCAGCACACCATTGATGCGCAGACTTTCTTTTGCAAAATATTCCATCCGTTGACAACTTTTCTAAACCTTCTACAACATCTGGAAAATTTTCTGAAAACTTCCTGATAGCCTTTTATTTTTCCGACCATTTTGTTTCACACAAACGTGATATATTATTAGCATAACTCTTGCGTAACGTTGATTTTACAACGCTTTTATCAACTTGCAATGTTGTGTTCCAGAAACTTTCAATGTTGTGTTCCAGAAACTTTCAATGTTGTGTGTCCGACACCATAAAGCAAAGCTTTGAAAAGCTCCTATAAAAAAGCATAGTGAATAGGGCGAGGTAGATGACATCTAGATGTCGCCCTTGTAATACGTTTGCTACACCGGAAATAGACGAGACGCCATTCTTTAAATAAAATTAATTGGTGCTCGTTTGTATGTACATACATATGTAAATGCATGTGTGTGCACCTTTCTATTAATATCGTTGAATTATTTTAATATCTATTGCAAAATTTTATTCAGACAGGACTAAAAAGTAGAAAATAAATAATATAAAAAAAACTTTTTAATATACAACGCTTTTATAAATGGACTAAAAAGTAGAAAATAATACTTCTCAGTCCCATAGAATTTGTTTTGATAACTTTTGATTTTGAAATTTTAGCAAAAGTCATTATAAACAATCTATGAAATTGAAAATGAAAAGCGTGGGGCGCATGTAATACACTTGAATTGATATGAAAAGTAATATATGTATGTATGTATGTGGGTATATGAATAACGACCGCTTAAAATCGATTTCAAAGTTCTACTTTCGCTGTAGAAATTTTAGGTCTACGTTATGTAGTTTGACTATTGTCAATTAAATCGAATGCTTTGTATTGCATGCGCCCCACGTTTTTCATTTTCAATTTCATAGATTGTTTATAATGACTTTTGCTAAAATTTCAAAATCAAAAGTTATCAAAACAAATTCTATGGGACTGAGAAGTATTATTTTCTACTTTTTAGTCCATTTATAAAAGCGTTGTATATTAAAAAGTTTTTTTTATATTATTTATTTATCACATATTTTACAGGTCTTTGCTGCACGTTATCGAAGATTTTGTAACAGGAAAATTTTAATACCAAAAAATTTTACCAGTTCTTGTCACCGCGATTCTAGTCACGTTCGTAATGCAGTTAAAATATTCAGCAATTCAGCTATGAAGAATTGTGGAAATTCTGGCATTGCATATTTAACGGGGCAATACTTTGTTACCAGCTTATGAGATGGTAACAAAATTTACCGGATAAAATAGTACACAGTATCCGAAAAGGGTTTACAATTTGACAGGAACTCTATTTACCGGTTACAAAACTTTTAATACAAATGCAAAATAGACCAGCCAGTAAAAAAATTTAGCAATTCAGCTATGAAGAATTGTGGAAATTCCGGCATTGCATATTTCACTGGGCAATACTTTGTTACCAGCTTATGAGATACTTTGTTACCAGCTTATGAGACGGTAACAAAATTTACCGGTTACAAGAGTACACTGCATTCGAGAAGGGTTTAAAATTTGACAGGAACTTTATTTACCGCTTACAAAACTTTTATTACAAGTGCAAAATAGACCTTTAGGGTAGTATTTCCTATTTCTGGAACCTCGTCTAAGTCATTCACAACAAGATTTAATGGAAGAGGAAGTGTTTTTCTCGTTACGTTTTTCCATCCTGTTCATCACAGATTGGTAAGAGGAACTCAAATTGGCGTTTCATTCAATTCTGTACCAGTTCAGTGTTTAACGTTGTGCTTACTTCATTGCATCAACGACGAAAAATGCAGGCCTTATATGGAAATTGAGAGCATAATTACGAATTCGATTACGCACACAATTTTGTATTTTTTATTTATTGATTTTTGAAAACTTCTCCCTACCCAAGATTTGGTAACCGGAAAATTTTAATACCAAAAAATTTCACCAGTTCTTGTCACCACTATTCTAGTTACGGTGGTAATGCAGTTAAAATATTCAGCAATTCGCTATGAAGAATTATGGAAATTCTGGCATTGCATATTTCACGGGGCAATACTTTGTTACCAGCTTATGAAATACTTTGATACCAGCTTATGAGAAGGTAAAAAAATTTACCGGTTACAAGAGTACACAGAATTCGAAAAGGGTTTAAAATTTGACAGGAACTTTATTTACCGGTTACAAAACTTTTATTACAAATGCAAAATAGACTTGTTAGGGTAGAAATAGTATTTCCTACATCAGGATACTCGTCTAAGTCATTCACACCAAGATTTATTGGAAGAGGAAGTATTTTTCTTGTTGAGTTTTTCCATCCTGTTCATCACAGAATGGTAAGAGGAACTCAAATGGGTGTTTCATTCAATTCTGTTCCATTTCAGTGTTTAACGCTGTCTTATGTCATTGTATCAAGGACAAAAAACGCAGGCCTTATGTGGAAATTGAGAGCATAATTATGAATTCAATTACGTATACAATTTTGTATTTTTTATTTATTGGTTTTTGAAAATTTCTCCTTCGTTTTGTAGCTGTAGAGGGCCGGCAGCAGCCCCCTTGTTCTACCTGGCTACGTCCGTTGAAATCAACGATTTTTCCCCTATTGTTAAGAGGTTTCTCTGAGGAGCCCTGTAATCCGAGGTCAAAGGGAGGCAGACAATTTAATTCCTTGGTCTAAGCTCTCACAATTCGGGAAGATGACAGAGAGAGAGAGTGCCAAGAACCTTCATTTTTCTGTACCAGTCTCATGTTTAATTTCCTTAAAATTTTCTTGATTTTAAAATGCAATGCGATGTGCATCAATTGAGAAACAATCGACCGTCGATTCTGGTACTTTTTGGATCGTATCGGAACTAAAAATCGACAAAAAATCTAATCGGAAGGTCTGGATTAATCGATCTTCGATTTAATCGTTTTAAAATCGGCGTCTCTAGTAGTGAGTTTATTAATAAAACCACACATCAAAAATGGCAACATTTTCAAAAACTCATTCTAGAATTACCAAATTTGCCTAAAATTATTTCATTTATGCTCTCTATCCCTGCAATTTCGGAATTCACAGAAAGAGTTTTTTCTGTTATGAATGTGAAATGGCGAGATGAGAGAAACAAAGCGACTACCTCACAAATAGAAAACGAACTTTTCATTTATATTAATTTAAATATTGATTGCGATAAAGCATATGATACTTTTAAATACGGTTGCCAGACGTACTGAATTTATCAGTACAGTACTGATTTTTCAACTCTTGTACTGATTTTATTCGTTTCTTTAATCAGTACGCTAATGCCCTGATTTTTCAAAATGTGTACTGATTTGTACTTAATTTTCAAATCCACCAAAATACTTTAGGATTTTCTTAAGGTTTTTACATAACGTCGGAACTTCCTTAACCTGTACTGTAAAAAGAAGGAAGAAAATAATTTAATTATACTTGACATATTTCAGATAATGTTTGATATGCCCAAGAAAGTAATACAACAAAAAGATCATTTGTTTTATGGACATATCGCCGGGTCGTTACGTATCAGTTGCGATAATATGATGGAGCTTAAATTATTTAAAAGGAATGCTGACGTTGTTTGGTCGTGCATTGTTAGTTATCTCGAAAATAACTTTCAGTTTCATAACAACAAATTTGCCCATAACTTACAATTCGTTTTTCACAATTTACTGACATTGTAAAAGAGTTTTGCATACAGACATAGAGCTAGATACTCTTTTTAGCGAATTATTAGTCTTTCAAAAATTTTTTGTAGTTGAAAAAATCAATTTAAGCCCTAAGGAAATATAGATGAAGTTCTTAAATAGTGGTACTTTTCCACAGTTTTAACAAATATGTAATTTTGTTTTTTACAATACCACTCTCAAACGAAGCAACTGAGAGGATCTTGAGTATAAAGTTTGCTTCCTGGCGCAAAGAGAGAAGCCGGCTTCTAATTAAATTTTAGAAAGTGAAATTCAAACTAAAATTAATTCTAAAATGAAATGTATAGAATTCTTTGACTATTTAAACACTAAAAATGGATATGATCTCATTATTGCTATTCAAAAATGTCATAAATATAAAATAATTTCTGTTTACAATGATGTGTGAAATCATGTTGAAATGAATAACACTTATTTTTTAAGAACTATATTTTATTTAATTTGATTTTTAGTTAATGATCAATTTATGGTAGATTGCTTTTGGTATTTTATAGGCTTATTGATCAGTAATTTTATGTGCACGAAAACACTGTTCTTCACGTTTTAACCCGACGTTTCGCTAAATTTCTTAGCATCTTCAGGGGCGTTTTTCTCCTTTTATTTCTACATCAACATATAAATATACATACAATTTTTATAAATTAGTATGGACGTATAAAAATGTGTAAACAGTTCTACAAACAATAACAAAACAATCACATATTAAAAAAATTTTTTTTTTTTTTGGATTTACATATAAACATGTGTTCAAAATACACGTACAAATATAAACAAATAAATAACATCAAAACTTAAACTAATTGGTCAGCATCGACACCAGCGTCGTGTGGTACACTTGGCATATTGCTTGATGTTAGCTATAAACAAAGTAGATATGCAGTCGCGATGTCATCCGTGTCTTCCTTTTTGTCAATTGTCTTGTCCCTATTCTGTAATATCCGTAATCTCTCCAACGTGAATCTTGTTCTCTCCCTTTTTTCTTTGTCTATTATTTTTGTTTTGGTTAGATCAGCTGTATGTCCGCTTGCTGATATGTGTTGTGATAGCGCCGTGTTGCTCTTCCTCTTCTTGATGTCCGCTTCATGCTCCGATAAGCGAACTGCAAGCGGCCTTTTCGTTGTCCCAATGCAAATTTTATTACACTTTCCGTTTTCATTTCCTTCGCATGTTGTTTCGTACACTACGTTATTTTGTTGGTGCGGCTCTATAGGAGTTTTTGTTTTGGTAAAAATTGAAGACAACGTGTGATTTGATCGGTATGCTAGTATTGTGTTTTGGTTGTTAGTGTGTTTCTTATTATCAAATTTTTCGCTCAGCCTAGGTACATATGTGACACTGTAGTAGCGTTTTGTCTCATTGGTTGTTGTTGTGATAGTAGGGTTATTGCGTTTGTCATTAATTTCTGTTCTTATTTGTTTAACTAGGCTACGTATTATGTGCTCCGGGTAGTTGTTATTTTCAAGAATTTTAAATATTTTCTTTATATTTGCATCATAAAATAATTGATGGCTTATTTTTAGTATCTTATTGATTAAGTTCTTGGCAGTATTAAATTTGTACTTTGAGGGTTGTGACGACAAATAATTAATTAAACGTCCCGAGGATGTAGGTTTACCAACATTCCGATACCTTTAGCCATTAATATCATTATGTCAAAATGGAGCAAAATCAAACAGTCGACGAACATCTCCAAAAATAAATTTCTAATATCCTTAATTTCTGCCTGAAGTATAACAATTATTTCGCGCACAACGGAAAATTCTATGTACAAACCTTTGGAATGCCAATGGGAAACCCACTCTCACCTACTATTGCTGACATTATAATGGATGATTTACTGAACGCAACTATGTTAGAACTTAAGGAAAACTTTGAAATCGACATACAATTTTTAGTAAAATATGTGGATGACATTTTTGCCATAGTTAAAAGCAACGACGTGGACACCATATTGAAAACACTTAACAAATATCATAAAAAATTGCAGTTTACAATAGAAACAGAAACCAGCCTCCGGATTCCATTTTTAGACGTTATGATCCATAGAAGAAATTACTCTTTGATATTTGACTGGTATTCTAAACCTATATCCTCGGGACGGTTAATTAATTTTTTGTCGTCACAACCCTCAAAGTAAAAAAATAATACTGCCAAGAACTTAATCAATAAGATACTAAAAATAAGCCATCAAAAATTGTATGATGCAAATATAAAGAAAATATTTAAAATTCTTAAAAGTAACAACTACCCGGAGCACATAATACATTGCCTAGTTAAACAAATAAAAACAGAAATTAATGACAAATGCAATAACCCTACGATCACAACAACAACCAATGAGACAAAATGCTACTACAGTGTCACATATGTAGCTAGGCTGAGCGAAAAATTTGTTCATAAGAAACACACTAACAACCAAAACACAATACTAGCATACCGATCAAATCACACGTTGTCTTCAATTTTTACCCAAACAAAAACTCCTATAGAGCCGCACCAACAAAATAACCCTGTGGGGAAAATCTCTAGTTCTGAACTGGGGCGCTTCTAGTACATTTAGACCCAGTACAGGTTCGCGATAAATCTCTTTTGCATGCAAGCAACTGGCGAATTTAACATGGCGATGTCCTAGGAAGTGTCAATTGCCCCCCGCTGCATCCCTTTTCGATAGTTCCGAAATAGTCCTAAATTCTGTAGTTCCGAACCAGTTCTGAAATCGATAGACGAAAGAAAAAAGTATAATGATTTTTCATCTTTTTGGTTCTTCCGTGTGTGCGATTTTAAGTTATTTTGGAAGAAATGTGTTTTCAATTTGAAATTAAATTTGTTTGAATGATTGTAAGAAATGTACGTTTACATACCTTTAGCTGTAGCTGAGTTTGCAGAGGTGCTCGCTGTTATTTCTTAGATTCCAGACGGTCCCAAGATGTTGAAATGTTAACACAAATTTTAGTTTTGTATTACCAAGCTATGAACAAGCATCTGCGAAGCGCAGAATAGAAGCGCATTTGAACGAAAAAGCCGCCAAACACATATCTATATAAAGTAAACAAGCCCCCCGCTGCATCCCTTATTCGGTAGTTCCGAATTAGTTCTAAATTCGACAAATAAGATCTAGTTCGTTCTGCATCTCTTTTTCTATAGTTCCGAACCATTTCTAAATTCGTCACTTTAGATATCGATTTCTATTGAAAAAACTGAAATAAATTAGTTTTTTAAAAGTACCACTTTTCTCCGATTTTGGACTGGTGGGGATTTAGTTCATATCGGACTAGTTCGTTTTTGGCGATAAAGACCTAGTACGGAACTAGAAATTTGATTCACTAGTCCGCGGTTTCCCTGCAGGGAACGTAGTGTACGAAATAACATGCGAAGGAAATGAAAACGGAAAGTGTAATAAAATTTACATTGGGACAACGAAAAGGCCGCTTGCAGTTCGCTTGTCGGTGCATGAAGCGGACATCAAGAAGAGGAAGAGCAACACGGCGCTATCACAACACATATCAGCAAGCGGACATACAGCTGATCTAACCAAAACAAAAATAATAGACAAAGAAAAAAGGGAGAGAACAAGATTGACGTTGGAGAGCTTACGGATATTACAGAATAGGGACAAGACAATAAACAAAAAGAAAGACACGGATGACATCGCGACGGCATATCTACTTTGTTTATAGCTAACATCAAGCAGTATGAAAAGTGTACCACACGACGCTGGTATCGATGCGGACCAATTAGCTTAAGTTTTGATGTTATTTATTTGTTTATATATGGATGTACGTGTATTTTCAACACATGTTTATATGTAAGCCCAAAAAAAATTTAAAAAAATATATGATTGTTTTATTATTGTTTGTAGAACTGTTCACACATTTTTATACGTCCATACTAATTTATAAAAATTGTATGTATATTTATATGTTGATGTAGAAATAAAAGGAGAAAAACGCCCCTGAAGATGCTAAGAAATTTAGCGAAACGTGGGGTTAAAACGTGAAGAACAGTGTTTTCTTGCACATAAAAGTACTGATAAATAAGCCTATAAAATACCAAAAGCAATCTATATTTTATTTATATACCAAAATATTGTTAAAAACAAATATTCTGGCGTTTTAAAGTATTATCTATTACTTACATCCATAATCTTGCTTTGAATAAAAATGCACTGAAAAGTACTGATTTTTTTGGTATGAAAATGTCTAACGTACTGATTTCGCGCATAAAAAATCTGGCAACCCTACTTCCAAAAGAATATATTTTTCATAGAAATGCGTAAGAAAAGATGTATACAGAAAAAGCGTTTTTACTTTTGGTATATATATTTGAAGTGTACTATATTTTTTCAGATTTTTTTGATAAACTACTATAAATTTCTTAGAAAATGTTAGAAACGTTAGAAAATGTTATTTGTTTTTGTTATTTTATGGCCTTATAACAATTATATTCAACAATTTTTACTGAGTTTGAGGCCGTTTTCAATGAAAACCCTATTGTGGAAAAGCAATAATAATTTGCAAAAATTCGGAAATCACCACATTTCCTCATCAGACTTCTTTCAGTAGGATTCGAACCGACGATCCCACTGACTCAGCCAGTTGCCTACGCACTGTGCTAAGTTCGCCTTGTAAATTATCGTTGCTTTTTCCCACTTTTTCATTTGCTAAGCCGACACAATCAAGCGCAGCTATTCCGCTGCGATTCACACTTGATCATGTGGTTGTTGGTTTTTGTTAATAATTATATTTTAGAATGTTTACTTTTAGGTGTGCTCGTACTTAAGTTATTTGTTTCTGTTATTTTATGGCCTTATAGCAATTATATTCAAAAATTTTTGTTGAGATTGAGGCCGTTTTTAATGAAAAACTTTTTGTGGAAAAGCAACAATAATTTTCAAAAATGGTAGAAGTGATAGCTATTTCGGAAATCACCACATTTCCTCATCAGACTTCTTTCAGTAGGATTCGAACCGACGATCCCACTGACTCAGCCAGTTGCCTATGCACCGTGCTAAGACGCCTTGTAAATTATCGTTTGCTTATTTCCACTATTTTCATTTTTGTTATGCCAACACAATCAAGCGCAGCTATTCCGCTGCAATTCACTTGATCATGTGGTTGTTGGTTTTGTTGGTTTGTGCTAATAATTCTATTTTTAGAATGCTTAACTTTTAGGTGTGCTCGTCCTTAAGTTATTTGTTTTTTGTTATTTTTTGGCCTTTTAACAATTATATTCAACAATTTTATAATGAGCTCGAGGCCATTTTTTAAATGAAAATTTATTGTGGAAAAGCAACAATAATTTGAAAAAATGGTAGAAGTGATAGCTATTTCGGAAATCACCACATTTCCTCATCAGACTTCTTTCAGTAGGATTCGAACCGACGATCCAACAGACTCAGCCAGTTGCCTACGCACTGTGCTAAGTTCGCCTTGTAAATTATCGTTGCTTTTTTCCAACTTTTTCATTTGTTAAGCCAACACAATCAAGCGAAGCTATTCCTCTGCAATTCACACTTGGTCATGTGGTTGTTGGTTTTGTTGGTTTTTGTTAATAATTCTATTTTTATAACGTTTACTTTTAGGTGTGCTCGTACTTAAGTTATTTGTTTCTGTTATTTTATGGCCTTATAGCAATTATATTCAACAATTTTTGTTGAGCTTGAGGCCGTTTTTAATGAAAAACTTATATAAACAATAATTTGAAACAAGTAAGAAAGTCTAAGTTCGGGCGGAGCCGAACATTAAATACCCGGCGCAAGTATTAAATATATGTTTTTTCACCTTTCCGAAACCTTCCGCTAGATGGTAAGCCGGGGTGTATCAATTTTGAGTAAATTAGCGTCCTTAAATTTCGAAATATTGAAGTTTCAAGCATTTCTGAAATTTACCGTTATATGAAAAGCGGCCGTAATTTTAGTCCGATTTCAAAATTTTCAACGTTTTGCTTACATGTGGCAAGCACCATAACCACACCGAGTTTGGTACAAATTAGTAGAACGGTTACCGATATACATATATGTGATCATAA
>NW_016157561.1:116957-117213 GCF_001687245.7 Rhagoletis zephyria
AATTTGAAAAAATGGTAGAAGTGATAGCTATTTCGGAAATCACCACATTTCCTCATCAGACTTCTTTCAGTAGGATTCGAACCGACGATCCCACTGACTCAGCCAGTTGCCTACGAATCGTTAATCCTTAAATAACTTAAGGACGAGCACACCTAAAAGTAAACATTATAAAAATAGAATTATTAACAAAAACCAACAAAACCAACAACCACATGATCAAGTGTGAATCGCAGCGGAATAGCTGCGCTTGATTGTG
>NW_016157561.1:117238-138311 GCF_001687245.7 Rhagoletis zephyria
AACTTAAGGACGAGCACACCTAAAAGTTAAACATTCTAAAAATAGAATTATTAACAAAAACCAACAGCCACATGATCAAGTGCGAATCGCAGCGGAATAGCTGCGGTTGATTGTGTTGGCTTAACAAATGAAAAAGTGGGAAAAAAGTAACGATAATTTACAAGGCGAACTTAGCACAGTGCGTAGGCAACTGGCTGAGTCAGTGGGATCGTCGGTTCGAATCCTACTGAAAGAAGTCTGATGAGGAAATGTGGTGATTTCCGAAATAGCTATCACTTCTACCAGTTTTTCAAATTATTGTTGCTTTTCCACAATAAGTTTTTCATTGTTCAATTGTTGGTTAGAAAATGTGGGAAAAAAATGTCGCCTAAGTTCTTTTTGGTGGTTAGGGCTCGATATTTAAGTAAATAAATAAAATAAAATTTATTGGGAGCGGGGCTAAGAGCGGAGCTCGGAGTGAAATAAAATACCGGAGCGGAGCTAGAACGGGGCGATGAAAAAACCCCTAGCTCCGAAGCCCGCGAATTTGTGAAATCACTCTTTTCAGGCGAAAGAAGTTTTCCTTTAAAAATCGATTTAGCTGTTTTAAAGTGTGCTGAGAATGTAAATGCTTACACACTCTCGTATTAAGTATTGTTAGGACTCGATTAGAATAATTTGACCATTTTGTGATTATTTGCAGACACACTTACATACATAAGCACACATATTCATTTTAAGAGCTCAACACGATTATTTATTTAAAACACTGTTGTAAGCCACTGTTGTCAGAAAAATACCCCTGCATATCCATAGTAATAAGATGTTTGTTTTCAACCCAATAGATTTATTCAAAAGTATCCCTTATCAAAAACGATTTGTTTGCGTAATATTTGCACGCACGACGCATAAATAAACACGCCCGTAAAATGAATCGAGCCTGCAAATGTAGTTGCAAATTCCAACAAAGATGTATACAGTGCCGACCCCTGGAATAGCACCCCCTTTTGATCCTCAATATTGACAGTTTTTATGTTTTTTTTTAATTTTCATTAATTTTTTTCATTCTATAACAAAGTCCATTTAATTACGACTTTAAAAATTTATAATAATTTAACAATTTCATTAAATCTTCATTTGTTAGAGTATGTTTTATAATTCCGTTTAATTTTAGTATAATAAATTTCAAGCGCATTTTTCCATATAATAATTTATTTTTATATGAAAAATTTCTTAATTTGGATGAAAACTTCTTGAATTGAGCATTATACATTTTGCATAAAGTTATAAAATCGGATTAATATAGTTTTTGTTATAGGATATGCTATATTGGTAAAAAAAATGTATAAGAGAAAAACTGTCAATACTGGGGATCAAAAGAGCTCGTTATTCAAATAGCCGGCACTGTATAAGTAGGTACATATGCAAATATTTAAATTTGTACATTAGGGTGTTTTTTGCGACTATTTTTTTCACTCCCACCTAGAATTTTTGAGGGAAGTACCTAAAAAAAAATATTAATATTAAGTGCTCGACGAAGAGGTGGCAAGATTTTCCGTTTAAAATATGCGTATATTATTGCATAACTAGATCGCTCTCACCCGCTTCGCTGAGTGTATGAAATTTCTACGTGCTACATTAGGTGAAATTTATTTTAATTAAACTCAACATACTTCAAATATGCGAAAAGCAGGAGGTTTTAAATTTTTTAAATACATATCTTCAAAATATTTTCAAACTAAAACTATCTTAAACTTCTCACTTGTGATATTTTTTTCGTACTTATGTACATATAGTTTAGAAATGAAGCCATTTCAAAATCATTTCGATTGATACTGTAATAATTCATTGAAATATTATAATAATTCCTTGAAATGATTGAAAATTTTGAAATTTACTTTTTAAACAGTTAATTCCTATAATTCAAGTTGAATTTAAACTTTCAAATATGTGCAGTCCCTGCAATACATATGTTGCCTAGAAATAAAGCCTTTTCAAGACTCTTCCGATTAAAAACTAGATTGTAATAACTCATTAAACTTATAATATAATTTTATTTAGATAACATTTCTAATATAAACTCGACTTTTATTACAGGTGGCAACCCTCTTCGAAATAGTTTCCTAGAATAGAAATAGTTTCAAGAAGAATTTGATTTTTCAAACAGGTGGCAACCCTCCTACATGGAGTTTAGAACTAAAACCATTCTCAAAAACCTTTAGATTGATACCCATATTGTAGTAATTCGTTTAAATTAAATGAATTTCATTTTTAAACGGGTGGTAACGCTTGTAAAACACCTCATTAATATTTTAAATGTTCAATCTGAAGGTTTCTTAGCATTCTTTCATGTGACACCCATATATTAATTTTTCAGATAGCTTGCGAATAATTAATTAAAGTTTGGCTTTTCGAACAGGTGGCAACCCTTTCCAAAATACTTTCAAACTACAACTTTTTTAAGCCTCTAGTTATCCATTCTTTAATATAATTTTCAAATAAATAATTCCTTTAATTCAAGTCGAATTTGATTTTTTATACAGGTGGCAGCCCCCCTCTATTAGAATGGAATTGATTTTATATACATATCGCACGTTTACTAGTATAGTGGTGTAACTCAAAATCTACGTTTTTGGAGATTTTATTATGCAATTAATAAGCTTGATAAGTAGAATATGTTCAGTCCAACAGATAACCAAACATCCCAAATATGGCGAAGATATATGCTTTTCCATCCGTCTCTTTGTATACCAACTGTATGAAATGATAAAACTTTGATTGCGTTTTCCCACAAAATTGAAGTTTTGAAATACTTCGTTATATTATTAAACGTGCGATATACATATGTATCTATACCAAGTTCCTGTACTCTATAAAAAATATTTTCTCAGATATGATATGCGGTATGAAAATTCCGTTTGTGTGGGCCCCTCGTATAATCGAGATTAAACCTATCCTATATTTTAAGTTGGGCTAAATGGCACCAGTGTACAAAATTTTAGTGGGAATCGGTTGAGTAGTTAAAGCGTGAAAGTGTAGCAAATAAAAAAAACTCACTTTCGGATTTATAATATTAGTAAGGATTTTGGGTTTCTTCAGAATTTAATGCTCTACAAAAGTGTCCCTAGCGTAGGGCTGCTAGACGTCTTGGTTTTCCAGGGTTTGTCGTGATTTAGACAAATTGTCCTGGTGTCCTGGTCTACACTTAAATTGTCCTGGTTTTTTAATGAAGGTCAATGCAGACACTCCTCTAATTTTTAGTAGATTTTTGCTATGAAAAAAGGTTAAGATTTCTGTCATTAGTAGTCGAAAATTGATAACGAAACGTTTTTTCTAACATGTTGAACACCTGGTGAGTTTATCTTCGGGCAAATGTCAAAAGAGTGCAAGTTTCTGATCAGGTACGCTGCTAAGGGGTCCCTGCAAAAATCGCGACTACTCCATGCATTCGTGTAAAGAGTACTGCCTCAGGACCAAGGAGTACTCCAAAATTAACCACGATTCATATAAAAAATATGGTTAATTAACATTGCGATGTCCTAGGGCAGGACCATATACTCCATCCCTGCATTACATCAGAATAGCACAAAACTACTCCAACATATTAACAATGGCATTGTTGTTATATATTTTCGTTTTTACACGCTTTTGTTCTTCACTTCTCAGACGATTTTTCGAAATTAATAAGAACCAAGACAAAAATTAAAAATTACATGTTGCCTCTGCCGACATTCGAACCCGAACATGCTGGGAGCTAACAACTAACAGCGAGCATCTCTACACGTTCAGCTACAGCCAGACATGCAAATGTGCTTTCAAATGTTCAACTTCAATCACATTTCGTTAAAACACGACCAGTGATCGGGTAACAAACAATAAGCAGGCGCAGAGACACGAGTTGGTCCGCTACAGCATGACAGAGGAACACTTTTGTAAGTACCCCAATATACCACAAATAGACTACATGGTCCAACGATGGAAAAAATGGGAGTTATTGAAAAACGGGGCGTGGCACCTCCCATACAAACTGCATTTCTGACATTCCATATACATTCTAATGTGAGAAATACAGTTTGTATTTTTTGTTTGTGTTTTTCAATAACTCCAATTTTTTCAGTGAGTATGGCGTTAATATTATATATCTCTATACTAAGTTGCAGCACTCTNTAGATTTTTGCTATGAAAAAAGGTTAAGATTTCTGTCATTAGTAGTCGAAAATTGATAACGAAACGTTTTTTCTAACATGTTGAACACCTGGTGAGTTTATCTTCGGGCAAATGTCAAAAGAGTGCAAGTTTCTGATCAGGTACGCTGCTAAGGGGTCCCTGCAAAAATCGCGACTACTCCATGCATTCGTGTAAAGAGTACTGCCTCAGGACCAAGGAGTACTCCAAAATTAACCACGATTCATATAAAAAATATGGTTAATTAACATTGCGATGTCCTAGGGCAGGACCATATACTCCATCCCTGCATTACATCAGAATAGCACAAAACTACTCCAACATATTAACAATGGCATTGTTGTTATATATTTTCGTTTTTACACGCTTTTGTTCTTCACTTCTCAGACGATTTTTCGAAATTAATAAGAACCAAGACAAAAATTAAAAATTACATGTTGCCTCTGCCGACATTCGAACCCGAACATGCTGGGAGCTAACAACTAACAGCGAGCATCTCTACACGTTCAGCTACAGCCAGACATGCAAATGTGCTTTCAAATGTTCAACTTCAATCACATTTCGTTAAAACACGACCAGTGATCGGGTAACAAACAATAAGCAGGCGCAGAGACACGAGTTGGTCCGCTACAGCATGACAGAGGAACACTTTTGTAAGTACCCCAATATACCACAAATAGACTACATGGTCCAACGATGGAAAAAATGGGAGTTATTGAAAAACGGGGCGTGGCACCTCCCATACAAACTGCATTTCTGACATTCCATATACATTCTAATGTGAGAAATACAGTTTGTATTTTTTGTTTGTGTTTTTCAATAACTCCAATTTTTTCAGTGAGTATGGCGTTAATATTATATATCTCTATACTAAGTTGCAGCACTCTACGATGANAGTTATCCATTCTTTAATATAATTTTCAAATAAATAATTCCTTTAATTCAAGTCGAATTTGATTTTTTATACAGGTGGCAGCCCCCCTCTATTAGAATGGAATTGATTTTATATACATATCGCACGTTTACTAGTATAGTGGTGTAACTCAAAATCTACGTTTTTGGAGATTTTATTATGCAATTAATAAGCTTGATAAGTAGAATATNACATAGATATGTTGTGTGAAAACTTCAGTTTGTATGGGAGGTGCCACGCCCCCTTGATATATCGAAATTATTTTTTTCTATTATCATCCTTTGGAGGTCTAGAGTCGATGTCCAAAATNCACCTGGTGAGTTTATCTTCGGGCAAATGTCAAAAGAGTGCAAGTTTCTGATCAGGTACGCTGCTAAGGGGTCCCTGCAAAAATCGCGACTACTCCATGCATTCGTGTAAAGAGTACTGCCTCAGGACCAAGGAGTACTCCAAAATTAACCACGATTCATATAAAAAATATGGTTAATTAACATTGCGATGTCCTAGGGCAGGACCATATACTCCATCCCTGCATTACATCAGAATAGCACAAAACTACTCCAACATATTAACAATGGCATTGTTGTTATATATTTTCGTTTTTACACGCTTTTGTTCTTCACTTCTCAGACGATTTTTCGAAATTAATAAGAACCAAGACAAAAATTAAAAATTACATGTTGCCTCTGCCGACATTCGAACCCGAACATGCTGGGAGCTAACAACTAACAGCGAGCATCTCTACACGTTCAGCTACAGCCAGACATGCAAATGTGCTTTCAAATGTTCAACTTCAATCACATTTCGTTAAAACACGACCAGTGATCGGGTAACAAACAATAAGCAGGCGCAGAGACACGAGTTGGTCCGCTACAGCATGACAGAGGAACACTTTTGTAAGTACCCCAATATACCACAAATAGACTACATGGTCCAACGATGGAAAAAATGGGAGTTATTGAAAAACGGGGCGTGGCACCTCCCATACAAACTGCATTTCTGACATTCCATATACATTCTAATGTGAGAAATACAGTTTGTATTTTTTGTTTGTGTTTTTCAATAACTCCAATTTTTTCAGTGAGTATGGCGTTAATATTATATATCTCTATACTAAGTTGCAGCACTCTACGATGAATACTTACATAGATATGTTGTGTGAAAACTTCAGTTTGTATGGGAGGTGCCACGCCCCCTTGATATATCGAAATTATTTTTTTCTATTATCATCCTTTGGAGGTCTAGAGTCGATGTCCAAAATTTCAAAAATAAAGGTACTGTTGGTCTTGAGTTTTCGATTAGAAAACAACGGCTTTGAAAATATATATCGGTATAGATGACATATTAAAAACATTTTTTAATTAAATGCATCCTATTGAAAAATGTTTATGAATAATTTTTTAAATAATTGCAGGCATTTGAAACTAATTTCAAGTATTTTTCAAAAAATTGGAAGCATTCAAACGTAATTTTTTTTCTTTCATTTTTCAACATAAATAAATAAAAAACTAGAGCTTTTTTAAAAAAAATGGCCACGGATAGATCGACGCGAAATTAAATTATCTCTTATTCAAAAAAAAAGAAACATGAAATCGGTTCATATGTGGGCTCTCAAAATTGATTTGTCCACAGCAACCTTTTATACCCCACTGTGCGCCGTTTGAAGAAGTTCTTTGAAAGTTTTTATTAAATTATAAAACTCATATTTCTTTAAGGACTTTATTTAAGGTTCATATCAAATAGTTTTATCTAGACTTAAAATGCTTATTGAATCTTATTTGTAATGCTAAGTAATATGAACATATAAGTACATTCGCGTAAATTGCAAATAGGAAACACCTTTATAGAAAGCATGCAGGGAAGCACTTTTTGCAATCCTTTTTTCGTAGGTCTTTTAGAATGGCTCCACTTAAGACATCCTACCTAAATTATCTTCAGATTATGCACATACAAAATGGCAAAAATGATCATGAAGAGCGTTGTAGGATATGCGAAAATTTGCTAATGGTGGTAAGGCAAACTTTCAAGACTACTTAAATGCGCCGCTTTTTCAGTTCAGCTCGAAAAATCAGATAATCTAGCTAAACAAAAAAACCTAGTATAACAATATTGTCAAATTTATTAAGGGCACCAGTCTACCAAGTATCCGATCGGATATCCGAGTCCGGCTCTTATTTTTTACAGGATATCCGAAATCCGGTTATCCAGCAAAATCTCTATCCGGCACATCCCTAATATTAATTTTCAGGGATTTTTTTTGGGCTTTTCCCACAAAATTTCGAGGTGGGAATGAAAAAATAATAATCGCGAAAAAGCACCCTAATGTACATACATAAATATGTATATTAAATATGGCTATCAAACAAAATATAAAGTACAAGAAATACTACTGATAAATATGTAGAATATTAGGACCCATTAGCACGAGTGTCTTGCAGAAACTCACTCCCCATGGGAATGAAAAATGAAACTTAACAAACGTTCGGCATACAAATAACGACGAATTGGGCGGAGTGCGTGCCAACATCGAACTGTCTAATAAAGCAATACACAAAACTACATATAATAATAGCGATAAAAAAGAAAACCCACATTCTGCATATAGTACATACACCAGAGTTGTTGCGAATATTCCCATTCGCATTCGCAACCGCGGAGCTTTCGCATTAATTTTAACATTCGCATTCGCTTTCGCATTCGCAATAATCAATGCGGAGCTTTTGCGAATACAAATATTGTGCAAGTGCACTAATAAAAAGTATATCTGGCAAACAAAATGAGAAATTGTAGCCAATGTTTTTTGCCTACTTTTTCTTAGATAAGCGTAATAATTTTTTGTTTCATAAATCGACTTATTACGATTAAGTTTCATGTTTTCTTTTATTACTTAGCAGAAAGATACCAATACACCAAATAATTTTGACCGGTTTTACTGTGCGCTCGAAAACAAAACCATTTATTTAAATTTTTTGATAATTGTCAAAATTTGCACGCAGCGAAATAAAAATAAAATATAGTGTGAAAAAGTTGCCGGGCAAGTTAAGAAATCAAATAATAATCAATTCAATGCGAGTTTAATATTTATTGAGGAGTCGGACTTGGCATGCAATATATCGTTATTATAGTATGAAAAGGGCGCAACTCACATCGTCGCTGAAATACAAAAAGCCGTAACTAACTAAAAATCCAAAATTCACTTTTTGATTGATTACACTGATGCACAAAAATGACCTTAATAAAAGTTAAGTGAAATTAAAAGGGTTATTTTGTATCTGCAACTAACCCGTAACTACCCTGCAGGAAATGAATCTAACTATAAGGTAACTTTAAGTTGATTAGGAAGGAGCTAAAATTCACTTATTATCTGTATATTTTCTTTGACGAAAGCTAACTATATTTCTACAGCGATGGCAGCGAAATAGTCAAGGGTGGTTACCTCTGCATTAGATGTAGTCAAGGGTGGTTACCTCTGCATTTGATATAACTAACTTGTAATTAACTACTTTTGGAAATAAAATATCAATAGGAAAAACAAAATATTTTTTTATATTTTATTTTTATTATTTTTATTTTCTATTTTTATTTACTTTATTTATTTTATTACATTTCACATTTGCTTTCATATTCTGCTACAGGTGGTCCCATATTCCACTCCGTCAGACATAACTTCAAAATGATAATATGAAAATTCGATCATCCTCTTATTTGTCTTCAATTCGAAAAAGTATTTGAGAAGTGCAGGTTATTTAAATAGAAACGCGTTTAAAGAAAACCATCTCCTTCATTACTCCTGCATTACTTGTCCACTTGTTTGAAGTTAGCTTTTTGTAGCCTACTACAAGTTATATATTTTATAGAAATCCCGCAAAAATGCTAACTACAAGTGGGTTATTTTTTATTAATTGATAATTTTTTTCTGCAGGGTAATCCACATTATTGAAATAATTCAATCACGATAAATTTTTGGGCAACAGCATTTAAGTAAACTTTAATGAAATACGCTTGAAAACTGTATTTAATGAAGAAAAATACAGCGAAAATGTTCTACGGATGCCACTATCCAATTCTTATGTAGAATTGCTATGTGACTCCGCAAATTGACATTTTTTTTTTCTATGGATAACTTTTCGAGATATTTGCAATTTACCGTTGTTCAGTTAAAGAAAAGAGTTTCACTTAATCAAGTATATCCTACGAACCAATTGGATAATCGTGATACGAGGTACGGCAAATAAAAGAAACTAAAATTCTCCATAAACCATATATACATCACTTTTCAATAGTCCTGATAGTTTCTTAAAAAATTAATTAATCAGTTCCGAGATCTCTTGTTTTCGATGCTAACACTCTACCATAGTATATACAGTAATAAACCTTCTCGCAGTTTTTCACCAATCGGTCCCCAAGGAGTACTTTTAGGTTGTGTGCAACGTTTTCGCTTTGCACGCACGGCAACACTACTTTGGGCAATTTCGCCTCATGACTAGAAAAAGGTCTTTTCAAGGATAAAATATATATAATTGCATTATTTATGAACAAAACGTGAGATAAGTATTAATGCTTAATTTAGAATAATATCAATAGTTAAGTATATAGTTAATGCTTGCGTTTCTATAATCTGGAAACTCACATCGTATTTTTTATGACAAAATGTGAATTTTTCAAGTAAAACTCTAAATTCCCGAATATATTATTGCTATGAATTGCTACCGTTTAAATTCAGGACACGCATTTGCTTGGAGACTGCATTGGTTGTGGTGGTCATAAGTTCAGCCAACACATTCAATGCTCCATTACACGGAGCTGATCCAACATTACGAGTAGATTTTAGTGAGTCTCACATGCCACTGCCTCTGGCTACAAGCTGGATATCTGAATATTGGAAAATAAATAGCAATTATTTCCTTAAAAATGATAAGAAAAGTGGTTGTTTACAAAATTACCTGTTCCACTCTGCCGTAGTATGGTTGTTGCTCCCTTTCATACAACAGTAATTTTATATGCAACTCTGAATCAGTAAAATTCATGCTCCTTCTCATTATCAACCCTGTTCAGATTTTACCCCCGAGGAGTACTGAAAAAGGTTTATTACTGTATATCGATGGCTGACTGGAAGATCGACCTATCTCGGCAGCCAGTTCGAAAACGCCCTATCAAAAACTTTTCAAGAACGCCCTTTATCAGCATATTTTCAATACATTTTGAAGTGAGATAGAGCGTTTTTGAACCGAATTTTGAGATAGGGTGTTTTTCAATTAACTTCTGAAATAGGTCGTTCTTGAAAAGTTTTTTGAGATAGGGCGTTTTCGAACTGGCTGCCGAGATAGGTCGATCTTCCACTCAGCAGTCGATATACTGTGCACTCTACCTTCTCGGGTGTACGTGGCGTATGAGTAGCACTCGTTTCTGCTCAAATTTCATACAAAAATCCTTGCACAGTTTTACTTGACCAGTCATTAATTTCATATTTATCCCTCGATTTTCTTCATTGGTGGCTTAATTTTTTTCCAAAGGAACAGGCTTTAACACAAGTGCAAAACATTTACACAGAAGCTGTTACTTTTTAAAATTTTCCCCTGTTAAAGTTTGAATTATTTCAATTTTTTCCTTACAAAAAAAAAATTAAATCTGGAAAGGTTGTACTAATTTCTCAGAAACTAGCAGGGCTATCGAAAAGTATTATGATCATTCGATTCGTTCGTAAGATACACGTGATTAAGTGAAATCACTCACACAAAATACGCGTAATCACTTCAGTAAATTTTTAAGGAAAACTGTGGGTGATAGAATGAAACTAAGTATGAGGTATATATACGGTTAGGTGGTAGTATCTAAAAAACTACTTAGTTTTGTTTAACAAAACTACTGTTTATCAGTGTTACCGAATCATAAGTCCCCACATCGTTTTATGCAATAAAAAATTTTAGTTAGTTGTGGCTTTTTTGCTTTTCAGCGATAATGTGAAATACGCCCTATCCTATATTAACGATATTTAAGTTGAAAATTGTCGTTGATTTGTCTCAAAATATCAAAACACATTGAGCTCATGGAATGGAAAAACAAAACGGATTTGATGGCTTATGGTACTAACCGCGGAGAGTAGTTAATTGTGACTGGCTGCAACTAGGAAAAGTCGAGTTCAGCTAATAAAAAAAACACTAATTACAAACTATGCATTACAGGTGAACCTTTTCAAGAAGTCACCTGGGAACTAAACAGATCTGAGACCTTAATCTTCCGTGATTCCAATAACTTAAATTATTATAAAAAGCGGAGTGCATTTTTTTACAAAATAACAAGACTTTATACTAATTCAGCTGGCAGCCACGACTTTCAAAACAAAATTTTCTTAGAAATTTTCATTCCTAGAAAATGACAATTTTTTTGCCATATTCACCTATTTAGAACCTCGCTATAAGCACACATTTTACAAACCAGTCACAGAAAAAAGGATTAAAAACGAAATACAAAAACTAAAATCGAAAAACTCTGATGACGTTAGAAATTCCGAAACAACCAAAGAATGAGAATGAAGAATTTTTTGGAAAACATTGGTGTTTAAACAACGACCTTGCCACGATGGTAGATTGTGAAGATGAAAGTCAGGAAGATACATTCGACATTTGCAGCCCTGATACAATTCTCAAAAAGGAATTATTGCGCCGCAATAAAAAAATAAATATAACTGAAGCGTCAATCGAAAAGAACTTACAATTTTGTTAAGTTTCAAGTTTGTCGCCTCGAGCGAGTAGTTATTTAGTGGCGCAGGTTTGATTTACGGCCGTTTAAGAAACCGGCTCTAACCCGAAAAGTTAGCAACTTACTTCTTATTAAATACAATGTTCAAATTTTTACTAAAATAAAAATTACTAACTTTTCCATTTTTCATTTACCTAAACCACCAAATTTACTCTCCCAAATTATTTCTTAAAAGTGCTTGACATCCGCACTCGCATCCGCGGATGTCTAAAATCCCACATTTGCAACATCCCTAATATACACTAAGGCTGTTCTAATTTTATCGGCAAATTTAAAAATGCGTGGTTACTTTTTCCGTTTTATTTGAAAGACTTACATATATTAAGAATTTTAAGTCATTCGGTTAGCATTTGATAGAAGAGAAAATTGTTTAAAGTCGTCAAAACCCATGTTTATTTTTAACTTTATTAAAAAGCACAGCAGTTTTTTTATAAATTTCGAATTTTATTGTGACCGCAGCAGCAGGTGTACGCCATAGTGTCCGAGGTACTATTTAATATTCGGCCGAACACCGAAGCCGAAGCCGAACATTAAAATTAAGTTGTACGTTTCAAAAATAATAAGCCTGTGATTTTTTATTTCGTAACCAGAGACCGAAAATACATTTATTTCTTGTTCTAAAAAATAAATCACTAACAATAACTTTTACAACAAGTTTTTGGCTTATTTGCATTGGTTAGACTTTTATTTGATTTTTTGTTTTTTACGTTTCGAATTGACCTTTTGTTTTATTTTTTGCTTTAAATGCAACGGTATCCAAGTAGGTATGTTAAAAATACTGAGTGAAGTGCTTCGATAGTTTGCTTCTAGGCCGAAAATCCAGCATTGAATTTCGAAAATCAAGTTTTACTTGAATACGAGTAGTGATAAAAAAGTTTCAGTGCGTAAAGTTTGTAAAAAACGTTTCTAACGGTGATAAATTGGGTTAATAAAAATAGTTTTACTTGCTATTCTTTATAGTTTGTTTTACTTCAAAGCATTTTCAATATATATTTTCTGGGCTTCTTCTTCTTATTTGGCATTACAACCGTTTGTCGGTTTGGGCCGAAACCAAAAAGCTTCTCGAATTTGCGCCAGTTGGTTATCCCGAGCGCAAACAGGTCCTTCTGCACTTGGTCCTTCTATTGCGTTCGTGAGCGCCCTTGCTTTCGTTGTCCACCCATGGGGGCGGAGTCGAAGGATATTTTCATCGGAGCGTCGTCAGCCATGCGTACAACATGTCCAAGCCAGCGCAATCGCTGCATTTTTATGCGCTTAACTATGTCCATATCGTTAATAAGCTCATACAGTTCGTCATTCCATCTTCTCCGATACCCGTCGTCCACGAAAACAGGGCCGTAGATCTTGCGTAGAATAGTTCTCTCGAAAGCCTCTAAAAGACGGGCATGATGAGAGATTTGTAGAGCGTGATTTTCGTTCGTAGAGAGAGGGCTCTGCTTTTCAGTTGCCTACCGAGCCCAAAGTATCACTTGTTGGCAAGAGTTATTCTTCGCTTGATCTCCAGGCTGACGTTGTTGGTGGTGTTTATGCTGGACCCTAGGTAGACGAAGTCCTTCACTACTTCAAAGATATTTCTGCCAACGGTGACGTGTGTTCCGAAACGCGTGGCCTATTTATATGTTGCCAGGAGGTATTTTGTCTTGCCTCGCACCAACCTCTTTAGCTTCTTTTTCTTAACTGGAAAATGATGCGGTTACGTCCCTTTGTTTCAGGCCTACGATATCGATATCATCTGCATACGCCAGCAGCATCGTTCTTTTTCTATTTATGGTGCCGCTGCGATTCAGATTGACAGCTCTTATTACACTTTCCAGCATCAGATTGAAAAAGTTGCACGAGAGTGAATCGCCTTGCTTAAAACCTCGTATGGCCTCTAACGGCGCGGAGAGGTCCTTCCCAATTCATACGGAGCTGAAATTTGTGCTCAACGTCACTCTACATAGCCGTATTAGTTTTGCGGGGATCCCAAATTTGGACATGTTGTCGTACAGGCACTTCCTCTTCGTGCTATCAAAAGCAGCTTGAAAATCTACAAAAAGATGGTGTGTGTCGATTTGCTTATCTAGTCTCTTCTCCAGGATTTGACGTGCTGTGAAAATGTAGTCAATGGTGGACTTACCAGATCTGAAGTCACAATGATAACGTCCAATCAGCTGGTTCGTGAACAGCTTCAGTCTTTCACACAGTATCGTCGACAGGACCCTGTATGCAATATTAAGTAGGCTTCTTCCGCGATAATTGGCGCAAACGGCGGGATCTCCCTTCTTGCGGATTGGGTAAAGTACACTGAGATTCCAGTCTTCGGGCATGTATTCATCAAACCAAATTCTGCTTAAAAGCTGGTACATACGTTCCACCAACTCTTCTCCACCGGCTTTGAGAAGCTCAGCCGGTATACCGTCGGCTTCGGGGGCCTTGTTGTTCTTAAGCCACTTTATTGCTGTTCTCACCTCGTCTTGGTCAAGTTGAGGGACGTGATATTCGTCCCTATACATTAGTTCGGGTTCTCCTTCATCAAACGCGGCACCTGTGACGCCATTCAAAAGCATTGAGAAGTGTTCCCTCCATATCTCAAGTGTTACCAGATTTCCATCTTCATTTTTGCAGGAGCTAGCTTCGGTCCTAAAACCATTTGATTGCTGCCTTATTTTCTAATAGAATTTTCGATCCGCATTCCTGTCTGCCAGCATCTCAAGCTCTTCGCTCTCACGCCTTTCCGCCTCTCTACTTGTCACTACTTGCACTACTTGTTTCTGCGCGGTTGGTAGTAACCAACAACCTCTTCCGCAGCGGTACGAAGGGATTGGGTATGGAGTTGCTTGATTAAGCAGGATTTAGACGCGGTTGCTAAATCTTTTTGCTTTCCGTTGTGACTGCAGCTTTGCGATGTCGAACTTTCGCCGCGTTGCCTGATGCACGTTTTTTATTGCACAGAGGCGCATGCGGCCCTTAACTGCAACAAGGTAGTGATCCGAGTCGATATTGGCACCTCGGATTGAGCGCACGTCAAGAGCGCTCGAAGCGTACCATCTATCACAACATGATCAATTTGGTTCTTTGTTTTTTGATCGGGGGACACCCAAGTTGCTTTGCGGATGTTTCGATGCTGGTGTCTGGTACTACTGACTACCATGTTCCGTACCGCGGCGAAGTCGATAAGCCTTCGGCTATTTAAAAATTTAAATTGCACTATGAGAAAGTCAAATTTCGTGGACTTTCGCAACAATATTGTCGATTTTCTGAAAAACAGGCGTTGAAATCAAAAAACAAAACTAAGGAAGCGCGCTCTGGCGGCCCTCCAATGAAAAAATTAAGGCCAGAAATGGATTCCTCGACCCCAAAAACCCCCAGATACACATTTGGCTAGTTTTCAATACAACTGTTTCAACAGGTGAGCCACTTTTTGAAAAAAATAACTAGATAGAAAAAATCGCTGGCTCTAAATTCATTTTAGACCTATGGTTTCTTGGGCAAAAATGCTTGAAATTACCCAAATAATCATAATCACGATGTGCCTCTGTTAATTTTTGTGGGCACCTACAAATCGACCCGCCCTAATATATATATGTGGTACTTTTTAAATAGAAAACGACTTGCTCTCACGATGATCAAGCATTTATTAACTCCAAAAGATTTTATAATAATTGTCAGAAAGAAGTAACTAAAGAGGAATTCAAAAAAGCTAGTAGGGCTGCCTAGTAACAAGTTTGATATAGCGAATTTGGGTATGCTTACAGTGTTGGAAATTGCTAATAAGATTATTTACTTAAATCAATAATGTAATGAAGTAAATACGTATGAATATGCGCCACATTATCCTCCCCTTAGGAACCAGGTAAGGTTGCGGTAAAGGCAGGTTTAAGTCTGTCGATAGACACTTTTGCTTCTTTTTCGTTTATGCGGATGACGTAGTATTTTGGTGTTCGGCGTACAATCTCGTAGGGTCCTTTATACGGCGCTGTAAGCGAGGGACGAACTGAGTCATCTCTTACAAACACATGGCTGCAAGTCTTTAACTCCGGATGAACGAAAACTTTCGATGGTGTGTGCCAAGATGAGTCGACAGGACGAAGATCATTCATAGTGCGCCTGAAATCGGCTATGATACTGTGCTCGTCCTTTGATGGTTTGTTGTCAACGAAAAACTCGCCAGGCAGTCGAAGATTCGTACCAAAAACAAGTTCTGCCGGTGTCGCCATTAAATCCTCTTTCAAAGTGCAACGAAAGCCGAGTAAGATTAATGGTAAATACCTCGTCCACCTCTCAGCGCTGTGACATAAAATGGCCGACTTAAGTGTGCGATGCCATCGTTCTACCATTCCGTTGGATTGCGGGTGGTAAGGCGTGGTGCGTAAATGATCAACTCCGAGGCGCTGCATTAGCTGACGAAACAACGCACATTCGAACTGCCTACCGAGATCAGTCGTAATCGTCGCAGGTACACCAAAGCGGGAGATCCATTCGTTGATCAGAGCTCGGGCGACGGTAGGAGCAGTAATATCCGGAAGAGGGATTGCGTCTGGCCATCGAGTGAAGCGGTCGATTATAGTGATGCAATAGCGATTTCCCTCTGAAAGGGGAAATGGGCCTACAATGTCGATGTGAAGATGCGCGAATCGTGCTGTGGGCATTTCACGTCGTTGCAATGCCGCTTTGTTATGGCGAACAACTTTGTTCCGTTGACATTGCAAGCAGTTGCGGGCGAACTCTCTGCTATCACGCTGCATTGATGGCCAAATAAATCGTTCACTCATGAGGCGCGCCGTTGCTCTAGCGCCGGGATGTGCAAGGTCATGCACGGAGTGCAAAGCGATGCATCTAAATTTTGTGGTGATAAAAGGCCGAACCTTTCCAGTAGAGCAGTCACAGTAAATTGTTTGCGAACTAGAAGGAAGAGCAAACTGTTTGAATGTAAGTGAATGGGTGGCGTTACCTGATAACATTGATTGCAGCTCAGTATCTGTTTCCTGGTCTTCTGCCAATTTGCTGTAATCGAGAGGTAGATGGGCAATAGACTCGATGCGCGACATCAAATCTGCTGTAACGTTGTTTTCGCCGCTCACGTGGCGAATATCCGTAGTAATCTGCGCTATGAAGTCGAGTTGCCTTATTTGGCGGTCAGAAGCTTTGTCCAGTCGTTGGCGAAACGCGAAAACTAGTGGCTTATGGTCGGTGTAAATGTGGCACCTTCTACCCTCGACCATATACCGGAAATGACGGAGCGCTAAGTATAAGGCCGTCAGCTCACGGTCATATGTGCTGTAACGTTGCTCGGCTTTTGAGAATTTTCGAGAAAAAAATCCTAGGGGATGGATGTTATTGTCTACGATTTGGTTAAGAACAGCTCCAGCAGAAAAATTGGACGCGTCGACCCAGAGTGACAGCTCAACGTTTGGTAAGGGATGAGCTAGCATGGTAGCGTTAGCCAATTCCTGTTTGCAGGATTCGAAGTTGCGGACTGTCTCCTCAGTCCATATTAGCGGTGTTTTGTCGTTACGACGATTGGCTTCTATCATTGCGAAAAGTGGGCCTTGGTTCTCCAGTGCGTGAGGCAAAAAACGTCGATAAAAGTTCAACATTGCTAAGAATCTTTTTAGATCTTTTGCAACCGTAGGTCGTTTAAAATTTAACAGAGCTTCGACGCGACTTGGAAGTGGTTTGATGCCGTTTTTGGTTATGGAATGGCCAAGGAACTCTAGTTCCCTAACGCCGAATTCAGATTTCGCCACGTTTATAGTAAGACTATTTTCCTTTAGACGCCGAAACACTTCTCTTAAATGATCTCGATGCTCTTCGAAATTCCGTGATGCTACACAGATATCATCTAGGTACGTGAACACAAAGTTGAGACCACGAAAAACTTCGTTTATTAGACGCTGAAAGGTCTGGGCTGCGTTTCGCAAACCGAAAGTCATCTGGGTGAATTCGTAAAGCCCAAACGGTGTCGTAATTGCGGTCTTCGGCACGTCGTCAGGGTGAATCTTCACTTGGTGAAAAGCCTTCTGTAGGTCAATTTTTGAGAAAACACTTTTTCCTGCAAGCACGTTCGAAAAATCCTGCAAAAACGGCAAAGGGTATCGATCGGGAATGGTTTGCGAATTGAGGGCGCGGTAGTCGCCACATGGCCTCCAACCACCATCCGATTTGCGGACCATATGGAGCGGGCTCGCCCAATTACTACTCGATGGGCGACAAATTCCGAGTTTAAGGAGAAGCTCGAATTCAGCACGTGCCGCGGTCAGCTTCTCTGGCGAAAGTCTACGCGGGCGTACAAAAACTGGTTGACCAGTTGTTAAAATCCGATGAACGATTGTAGATTTCGTAGCCGAACCGATAGGCGGTGCACGCGTAATTTCAATAAACTCTCTTAAAATGTCCAAAAATTTCAAGTTAGCGTTAATAGTTTTAACACTGTTGTCAATCTCACAAAATGTTTGTAATTCAGTTTTTCGATCAATAAGACACTTTCTTTTAATATCGACTAAAATGTCAAAATTACTTAAAATGTCTGCACCAATTATGGCTTGAGACACATCAGCCACGTAGAAATTCCAAGTGAATTCTCGGCGCAGATTTAGGTTAAGTTTTAAAACGGTTTCGCCGTACACTTTAATAGGCGACCCGTTTGCCGCAAACAAATTAATACCGGTATTTTTAGCTCGTGCTGCCTCCCCATTAGGTGGAATCACTGAAATATCAGCGCCCGTATCAATTAAAAAATTAATTTCCGATGACGTATCAAAAATGCGGAGCCGGTGGTTATGTACGGCATCAGGTTGTTTGCGAATACCCGACACCGTTGCAGCCGAGCATTTTTATTGTGCCGTTACAGGTTTAGTGAATGTGCATGGTGCGCGACATTTTGTTGCTTTGTCGCCGAATTTGGCGTGATACCAGCAGAAACCGTTTGCTGAAGCTCCGTTTGGAGGTACCGTTTTTGTTCGAGACGATGATCTGCCGCGTGGTCTGTCTTTAACCTTGAGTTGTCTTTGCAAATTTCGTGACAATTCCGCAATTTCGGTTTTGAGGTCAGAAAGGTCATTCCGCGAAGATACCATGTCTACTTGCCCATTGTACCACCCAATGGACTCGGTGATCGAATCGGCCACCTTGACCTCCTCCGTCAGCGGAACATTTGTTGCAATTATGGCGGCTTGAACGTAAGGAGGGAGTCGTGAAATCCATAGATCGTGTAGAAGGCTATCGTTGAGCGTAGTGCCGGCCACTCGCTTCATTTCACTGAATAATTCGCTCGGTTTTCGATCACCAAGAGGCATGTCCTTGAGAATGCGCTGCAAGCGGCGTTGCTGGCTTTCAGTGAAATGATCGGTGATCTTTTGTTTGATGTAAGCGAATTTATCAGTCAGGGGTGCGGCCTCCACTATTGGCTTCAGTTCCAACAGCTTATTAGGCGGCAGACTCGCAAGAACAATATGAAATTTTCTGGAATCACTGTGCACGAGTGATGCTTGGAACCAAAATTCTAAAGCGTAGAAATACGCCTCTATATTCTCCTCGCTCATTGCAGGGAGTGGAATTCGTGGCGCGCCATTGTAGCTTTCGAAAATTCCAGAATCTCGGCCGCCCGCAGCAGTTGTACTCTAGAGTACTCCTCTAGAGGCATTTTTCTGGTTATTTTTTACGTTTTAACTAAAGCGCGTGTTTAGCAATACGGGGTCACCAATGTGGTACTTTTTAAATAGAAAACGACTTGCTCTCACGATGATCAAGCATTTATTAACTCCAAAAGATTTTATAATAATTGTCAGAAAGAAGTAACTAAAGAGGAATTCAAAAAAGCTAGTAGGGCTGCCAAGTAACAAGTTTGATATAGCGAATTTGGGTATGCTTACAGTGTTGGAAATTGCTAATAAGATTATTTACTTAAATCAATAATGTAATGAAGTAAATACGTATGAATATGCGCCACATATATATTCCGACGAACTGGTACCCTCCTCCATTTTTGGAAGTCGGTTAAAAAGGGAAATAAAATTTCGATAAGTTTCAGGTGTGAAGCGGTCGGAAATAAAAGTACTTTATTGATGTTTCTTTAGTTCACAAGAGACTGTACCGTAGATTTAAACTACCACATAGCTCATGAAACTTCATTACTGGTTTTTGCTTTCGTTTGATAGGAGTTGTAGAAAAAATTAAGCAAAACGAAAAAAAATTTCACATTTAATCAGTCAGGAAAAATTTGAAGGGATACGAAGGCATCAGAAGAGATAGGAAGGCAGTGGAAGCTATAGAAAGGCATTGGCAGAGATGAGGAAGCACTGGAAGGCATAGAAAGGCATTGGAAGCAGTGTTGCCAGAACTTTTTGGACGAACCGGCTAAAAACGGCTAAAATGTTTCAACTAAATTTCACATGTTTTATTTAAATAAATACGAGTAAATAACGAGTAAAAAGACCATTTCTTGGAGAGAAGTTACAAATTCGAGCCGGAAAAAATTTTACCAGCAAGAATTTGTGGTTCTCGCTGAATTTTCGACGAACAAACCTATTGTCTTCCCTACAAGGCCTTTTCAGACTGACCGATTCTCAATACACTCAAACAGAAACCAATACACATAAAAAACGCTGTAAAAATTCCCCTTCAATTTTAAGGCAGTAAAACAACGACCTTAAGTTAACATCAACCGAGGCCATTTGTTGACAAGGTATGCAAAATTACAGTTACACAGAAGAACTGGTCAGATTTTTCAGAAATCCCTGCAATTCTGATGTAAAATATGATGCCAAAAGACTGCAGATCTCCCATTTAGATGACCGGTCATATGACCGGCAGATGTTTTGAAGGATTCCCAGAGAGTTTTGCTTTACATAGAACTTTGTGCTCTTTTATTTTCATTTTGACTCACTTCAGTGTTGGTTCCTTTAATTCAAGTTGGCATTCGCTTTCTGGAATTTAAATAAGTTCTCAGCAAAAAAGTTTGTTTAAAAAAATACATATGTGTACATAGTGCTTCAAAATATCAATTTTTCCCTTATCTTAAACCTTTGGGAGTGGGCAAAAATGATGTTTTGTAATCTAGGCAGAATTGAATATGCGCTATCTGGGAAGGAAGGGATTTTCTTCATAAAATGTTTGTTATAAATGTCTTAATTTTAAGTGTGAAGTTTTATTCGAAACTTAGAAAATAAGAAATTGTTTCACTGTTAAGACACTTAAGATGCGTTTGTGTTTGGATATAGTGCCAACAAACAGAATAAATATTATATTTAGATATTG
>NW_016157561.1:141800-172975 GCF_001687245.7 Rhagoletis zephyria
AAGGCAGTGTAAGGTATAAAAAGGAATTGGAAGGGATCAGAAGGCATTGGAAGAAAAAGGCACATTGCAAGGAATGAGAAGGCATTGGAAGAGATAGAAAAGCATTGGAAGGGACAGGAGGGCATTGGAAGGGATATGAAGGCATTGGAAGAGATGAAAGGCATTGCAAAGAACAGGAAGGCATTGGAAGATATAGAAAGGCATTGGAAGGGAGGGGAACGCGTTGGAAGTGATACGAAGGCATTGGAAGGGATGTGAAGGCACTGGAAGGGACAAGGACGCATTGGAAGGGATACGAAGGCACTGGAACCGATAGGCAGGCAGTAAAAGTCATAGAAAGGCATTGGAAGGCATGAGAAGGCATTAGAAGGGTTAGAAAGTTATTGGAAGTTATAGGAACATACTGGAAGGAATATGAAAGCATTGGAAGGGATAGGAATGCATCGGCAGGGAAGCGAATGCATTGGAAGGGATGAGAAGGCATTGGAAAGGATAGGAACGCATTGGAAGGAATACGAAGGCATTGGAAAGGATATGAACACGTTGGAAGGGAAGTTATAGCAAGGCATTGCAAATGACAGGAAAGCATTGGAAGGGATGTGAAAGCATTGGAAATGATAGGGACAAATTGGAAGGGATACGAAGGCACTGGAAGGGAGAGGCACGTAGTGGAAGTTATAGAAAGGCATTGAAAGGGATGAGAAGGCATTGGAAAGGATATAAAGCTACTGGAAGGGATAGGAACGCACTGGAAGGGATATGACGGCATTGGAAGGGATAGGAAGGCAGTGGAGAGTATAGAAAGGCATTGGAAGAGATGGGAACACATTGCAAGGTACGAGAAGGAATTGTAAGAGATAGGAACACATTGCCAGGGATGTGAAGGCATTGGAAGGGGTAGGGACGCATTGTAAGGAATACGAAGGAAGGCAGTGGAGGGTACAGAAAGGCATTGGAAAGGATGAGAAGGCACTGGAAAGAATAGGCAGGCAGTGGAAGTTAGAGAAAGGCATTGCAAAGGACAGGAAGGCATTGGAATGGATAGAAAGGCAGTTAAGAAAAGTTATAAAAAATGGATATAGGGTTTTCTAGGCATATTCTTATAGAGCATTAAATTCTCTAAAAAATTACCCTGAACTTAGTTATCTTAGATACGATTAAAAGTATTAAATATGTTGCTGGACGAGGTATAGCGTTGATACAAAATTATAATAGAACTTTGGCGAAAGACGAAGAACGAAAGCAATTTCTTTTGCAAGTAACACAATTACAATTAAATAATTTAAAAAGTAATTTTTAAGCAAAAAACGCAACCGACCTCAATTCTCATATACAATTTAGGAGTACCGCTAATTTTTTCATGATCCAATGATCGGATCTAAACCAAATTAGTATGGGAACACATGTGAGACACGCAACATGCAACGCAGTGTACTATTAACTTGTTTGGCTTATGATTAGAGAAACTTTGAATAGTAATTTATTCGTTATTTATGTGTTAAAATAAATATAAAAAATGTTTTGTGTTTTCAATGTGGAGAATTTGTACTCCTGGAATGCTAAAAAATTCTGGTCACCTTAATTGTAAGGGATGGGAACGCGTTTGAAGTGATATGGATGCATTGTAAGGGATAGAAAGGCATTGGAAGGAATGTGAAGGCATTGGAAGTGATAGGGACGCATTGGAAGGGATACGAAGGCGCTGGAAGGGATAGGCCGGCAGTGGAAGTTATAGGCATTGGAAGGGATGAGAAGGCATTTGAAGGGATAGAAAGTTATTGGAAGGGATAGGAACGAAGTGGAAGGGATATGAAGGCATTGGAAGGGATGAGATGGCATTGGAAGAGGTAGAAAGGCACTGGGAGGTATAGGAACGCTTTGGAAGGGATAGAAAGGCGTTGGAAGGGATAGGAAAACAGTAGAAGTTATAGAGAGGCATTTAAAGGGATGAGAAGGCATTGAGGGGGATAGAAAGGCATTGGAAAAGGTAAAAGCGCATTGAAAGGGATACGAAGGCATTGGAAGGGATAGGCCGGCAGTGGAAGTTATAGAAAGGCATTGGAGGGGATATGAAGGCATTTGAAGGGATAGCAAGTTATTGGAAGGGATAGGAACGCACTGGAAGGGATATGAAGGGATGAGAAGGCATTGGAAGAGGTAGAAAGGCACTGGGAGGTATCGCAACGCTTTGGAAGGGATAGGAAGCCACTGGAAGGAATAAGAAGGCAGAAGAAGTTATAGACAGGTATTGGAAGGCATTGGGGGGGATAGAAAGGCATTGGAAAAGGTAAGAGCGCGTTCAAAGGGATAGGAAGGCAGTGGAAGGTATAGAAAGGCATTGGCAGAGATGAGGAAGCACTGGAAGGCATAGAAAGGCATTGGAAGTGACACGAAAGCATTGGAAGGGATAGAAAGGCAGTGTAAGGTATAAAAAGGAATTGGAAGGGATCAGAAGGCATTGGAAGAGATAGGAACACATTGCAGGGGATGAGAAGTGATGAGAAGGGATTGGAAGGGATAGAAAGTTACTGGAAGTGATTGGAACGCATTGGAACGGATAGAATAGCATTGCAAGGGATAGGAACGCATTGGAAGGGATACGATGGCATTGGAAGGGATACGAAGGCATTGAAAGAGATGAGAAGGTATTGGAAAGGATATTAATGCATTGGATGGAATACGAAGGCATTGGAAAGGATAGGAATACATTGGAGGTGATAAGCAGGAATTGGATGGGAAAGGAAGGCATTGGAAGGGATACGAAGCCATTGGAAGGGGTAGAAAGGCACTGGGAGGTAAAGGAACGCTTTGGAAGGCATAGAAAGGCATTGGAAGGGATACGAAAGCATTGGAATGGATAAAAAAGGCAGTGTAAGGTATAAAAAGGAATTAGTAGGGATCAGAAGGCATTGGAAGAGATAGGCACATTGCAAGGGATGAGAAGGCATTCGAAGGGATAGAAAGCTATTGGAAAGGATAGGAATGCACTGGAAGGGATATGAAGGCAATGGAATTGATAGGAAGGCAGTGGAGGGTATAGAAAGGCATTGGAAGGGATAGAAAAGCACTGGAAGGGATAGGCCGGCAGTGGAAGTTATAGAAAGGCATTGGAAGGCATGAGAAGGCATTTGAAGGGATAGAAAGTTATTGGAAGGGATAGGAACGAAGTGGAAAGGATATGAAGGCAACGGAAGGGATGAGAAAGCATTTGAAGGGATGGAAAGTTGTTGGAAAGGATATGAAGGCATTGGAAGGGGTAGAAAGGCACTGGGAGGTAAAGGAACGCTTTGGAAGGCATAGAAAGGCATTGGAAGGGATACGAAAGCATTGGGATGGATAAAAAAGGCAGTGTAAGGTATAAAAAGGAATTAGTAGGGATCAGAAGGCATTGGAAGGGATAGGCACATTGCAAGGGATGAGAAGGCATTGGAAGAGATAGGAAGGCAGTGGAAAAGGCATTAGAAGGGACAGAAAGGCATTGGAAGAGATAGCAACACATTGCAAGGGATGTGAAGGCATTGGAAGAGATAGGAACACATTTCAAGGGATGTGAAGGCATTGGAAGCGATAGGGACGTATTGGAAGGGATACTGGAATTGATAGGCAGGCAATGGAAGGGATGGAAGGCATTTGAGGGGATAGAAAGGCATTGGAAAATGTAAAAGCGCATTGAAAGGAGTGCGAAGGCATTGGAAGGGATAGGCCGGCAGTGGAAGTTATAGAAAGGCATTGGAAGGGATGAGAAGGCATTTGAAGGGGTAGTAAGTTATTGGAAGGGATAGGATTGCACTGGAAGGGATAGGATTGCACTGGAAGGGATATAAAGGCATTGGAAGGGATGAGAAGGCATTGGAAGGGGTAAAAAGCACTGAAAGGGATAGGAGGTCAGTAGAAGTTATAGACAGGTACTGGAAGGGATGAGAAGGCATTTGAAGGGGTAGAAAGTTATTGGAAGGGATAGGAACGCACTGGTAGGGATAAGAAGGCATCGGAAGGGATGAGAAAGCATTGGAAGGGGTAGAAAGGCACTGAAAGTGATAGGAAGGCAGTAGAAGTTATAGACAGGTATTGGAAGGGTTGAGAAGGCATTGGAGGGGATAGAAAGGCATTGGAAAGGGTAAAAGCGCATTGAAAGGGATAGGAAGGCAGTGGAAGGTATAAAAAGGAATTGGAAGGGATCAGAAGGCAATGGAGGATATAGGAACACATAGCAGGGGATGAGAAGGCATGGGAAAGGATAGAAAAGCACTAGAATTGATAGGCAGGCAATGGAAGTTATAAAAGGGATGGAAGGCATTGGAGGGGATAGAAAGGCATTGGAAAAGGTAAAAGCGCATTGAAAGGGATAGGAAGGCAGTGGAAGGCATAGAAAGGCATTGGAAGGGATACGAAAGCATTGGAAGGGATAGAAAGCAGTGTAAGGTATAAAAGGCTTTGGAAGGGACCAGAGAGCATTGGAAGACATAGGAACACATTGCAAGGGATGAGAGGGCATTGGAAGGGATAGAAAAGCACTGGAAGTGATAGGCCGGCAGTGGAAGTTATAGAAATGCATTGGAAGCGATGAGAAGGCATTTGAAGGGATAGAAAGTTATTGGAAGGGATAGGAATAAAGAGGAAGGGATATGAAGGCACTGGAAGGGATGAGAAGGCATTTGAAAGGATAGAAAGTTATTGGAAGGGATAGGAACGAAGTGGAAAGATGAAGGCATTGGAAGGGGTAGAAAGGCACTGGGAGGTATAGCAACGCTTTGGAAGGCATAGAAAGGCATTGGAAGGGATACGAAAGCATTGGAAGGGCAGTGTAAGGTATAAAAAGGAATTGGTAGGGATCAGAAGGCATTGGAAAAGACAGGCACATTTCAAGGGATGAGAAGGCATTGGAAGGGACAGCAAGCTATTGGAAAGGATAGGAACGCACTGGAAGGGATATGAAGGCATTGGAAGGGATAGGAAAGCAGTGGAGAGTATAGAAAGGCATTGGAAGGGATGAGAGGGGATGAGAAGGCATTGGAAGTGATAGGAGCGCATTGGAAGGGATACGAAGGCACTTAAAGGGATACGAAGGCATTGGAAGTGATGAGAAGTTATTGGAAAGGATAGGAATACCTTGGAAGGAATACGAAGAAATTGGAAGGGATATGAAAGCATTGGAAAGAATACGAAATCAGTGGAAGGAATAGAAAGGAACTGGAAATGAGGAGAAGGCATTGAAAGGGATAGGAACACATTGCAAGGGATGAGAAGGCATTGGAAGTTATAGAAAGCTATTCGAAGGGACAGGAACGCACTGGAAGGGATATGAAGGAAGTGGAGGGTACAGAAAGGCATTAGAGAAGATGGAAAGGCACTGAAAGAGATAGGAACATATTGCAAGGGATTAGAAGGCATTGGAAGAGATAAGAACACATTGCAGGAGATGTGAAGGCACTGGAAGGGATAGGGACGCATTGAAAGGGAGACGAAGGCACTGGAAGGGATAGGCAGGCAGTGGAAGTTATAGAAAGGCATTGCAAAGAACAGGAATGCATTGGAAGGTATAGAAATGCATTGGAAACTATGGGAACGCGTTGGAAGTGATACGAAGGCACAGGAAGTTATAGAAAATATTTGGAAGAGATGAGAAGGCATTGTAACGGATAAAAAGTTATTGGAAGGGATGGGAATGCACTCGAAGGGAAGTGATATGAAGGCTTCGGGAGGGATAGAAAGGCATTGGAAAGGATGAGAAGGCATTGGAAGGGATAGAAAGCTATTGGAAGGGATAGGGACGCACTGGAATGGATATGAAGACATTAGAAGGGATAGGAACGTAGCGGAGGGTATAGAAAGGCATTAGAAGTGACAGAAGGGCATTGGAAGAGATAGGTATACATTGCAAGGGATGCGAAGGCATTGGAAGAGATAGGAACACGTTGGAAGTGATATGAAGGCATTGAGAGGGATAGAAAATCATTGGAAGGAATGAGAAGGAACTGGAAGGTATAGAAATTTATTGGAAGTGAGAGGAACGCACCGGATGGGATATGAAGGGATTGGAAGGGATAAGAAGGCAGTGGAGGGTATAGAAAAGCATTGGAAGGAATGAGAAGGCATTGGAAGGGACAGAAAAGCATTGGAAGCGATAGGAACGCATTGGAAGGGATACGAAGGCACTGAAAGGGATACGAAGGCATTGGGAGGGATGAGAAGGTATTGGAAAGGATAGGAAGGCATTGGAAGGGATACGAAGTCAACGGAAGGAATAGAAAGGAATTGGAAGGGAGGAGAAGGCATTTGACAAGATAGGAACACATTACAAGGCAGAAGAAGACATTGGATGGGATAGAAAGCTATTCGAAGGGATGGGAACGCACTGGAAGGGATATGAAGGCACTTGAAGGGATAGGAAGGCAGTGGAGGGTATAGAAAGGCATTAGAAGGGATAGAAAGACACTGCAAGAGATAGGAACACTTTGCAAGGGAAGAGAAGGCATTGGAAGGGATAAGAACACATTTCAAGGGATGTGAAGGCATTGGAAGGGATAGGGACGCATTGGAAGGGATACGAAGGCACTAGAAGGGATAGGCAGGCAGTGGAAGATATAGAAAGACATTGCAAAGGACAGGAAGGCATTGGAAGGTACAAAAAGGCTTTGGAAGGCATGGGAACGCGTTGGAAGTGATACGGAGCCATTGGAAGGTACAGAAAGGCATTGGAAGGCATGGGAACGCGTTGGAAGTGATACTAAGGCATTGGAAGGTTATAGAAAGGTACTGGAAGGGATGAGAAGACATTAGAAGGAATAGAAAGTTAATGGAACGGATAGGAACACACTGGGAGGGTATGAAGGCATTGGAAGGGACAGGAAGGCAGTGGAGGGTATGGAAACGCATTGGAAGGGATCAGAAGGCATTGTAAGGGATAGAAAAACATGGGAAGGCATGAGAGGCATTGCCAAGAACAGGAAGGCATTGGAAGGGATAGGAACGCATTGGAAGGTATGAAAGGCATTGCAAAGAACAGGAAGGCATTGCAAGGGAAAGGAAGGCATTGGAACGTATGAAAGGCATTGCATAAGACAGGAAGGCATTGGAAGGGATATAAAGGCGTTGGAGGTGATATGAACGCGTTGGAAGTGATATGAAGGCTTTGGGTGGGTTAGAAAGGCATTGCAAGGGATGAGAAGAGATTAGAAGGGATGGAAAGTTATTGGAAGTGATAGGAACGCACTGGAAGGGATATGAAGGCATCGGAAGGGATAGGAAAGCAGTGGAGAGTATAGAAAGGCATTGGAAGGGATGAGAGGGGATGCGAAGGCATTGGAAGTGATAGGAGCGTATTGGAAGGGATACGAAGGCACTTAAAGGGACACGAAGGCATTGGAAGTGATGAGAAGGTATTGGAAAGGATAGGAATGCATTGGAAGGAATACGAAGAAATTGGAAGGGAAAGGAAGGAATTGGAAAGAATACGAAATCATTGGAAGGAATAGAAAGAAATTGGAAATGAGGAGAAGGCATTGGAAGAGATAGGAACACACTGCAAGGGATGAGAAGGCATTGGAAGGGATAGCAAGCTATTCGAAGGGATAGGAACACACTGGAAGGGATATGAAGGAAGTGGAGGGTATAGAAAGGCATTAGAAGGGATGGAAAGGCACTGAAAGAGATAGGAACATATTGCAAGGGATTAGAAGGCATTGGAAGGGATAGGAAGGCATTGGAAAGTATAGAAAGGCATTAGAAGGGATGGAAAGGCACTGAAAGAGATAGGAACATATTGCAAGGGATTAGAAGGCATTGGAAGAGATAAGAACACATTGCAAGAGATGTGAAGGCACTGGAAGGGATAGGGACGCATTGGAAGGGATACGAAGTCACTGGAAGGGATAGGCAGCCGGTGGAAGTAATAGAAAGGCATTGGAAGGGATGTGAAGTCATTAGAGAGGATAAGGACGCATTGGATGGGATATGAAGACAGTGGAAGGGATAGGCAGGCAGTGAAAGAAAGACATTGCGAAGGACAGGAAGGCATTGGAAAGTATAGAAAGGCATTGGAAGGAACGGGAACGCGTTGGAGGTGATACGAAGGCAGTGGAAGAGACAGAAAGGCATTGGAAGGGATAGGGACGCATTGGAAGGGATAAGAAGGCACTGGAAGGGATAGGCAGGCTGTGGAAGTTATAAAAAGGCATTGCAAAGGACAGGAAGGCATTGGAAGGTATAGAAATGCATCGGAAGGGATGAGAACGCGTTCGAAGTGATACGAAGGCATAGGAAGTTATAGAAAGGCTTTGGAAGGGATGAGAAGGCATTGTAAGGGATACAAAGTTATTGGAAGGGATGGGAAAGCACTCGAAGGGATATGACGGCATTGGAAGGGAAAGGAAGGCTGGTATAGGAAGGCATTGGATGGGATGAGAAGGCATTGGAAGCCATAGAAAGGCATTGGAAGGGATACGAAAGCATTGGAAGGGATAAAAAAAGGCAGTGTAAGGAATGCGTTGGAAGTGATGTGAAGGCATTGGGAGGGTTAGAAAGGCATTGGAAGAGATGAGAAGACATTGGAAGGGATAGAAAGCTATTGGAAGGGATTGGGACGCACTGGAATTGATATGAAGGCATTGGAAGGGATAGGAAGGCAGCGGAGGGTATAGAAAGGCATTAGAAGGGACAGAAGGGCGTTGGAAGAGATAGGTATACATTGCAAGGGAGGAGAAGGCATTGGAAGGGATAGGAACACATTGCAAGGGATGTGAAGGCATTGGAAGGGATAGGGACGCATTGAAAGGGACACGAAGGCACTGGAAGGGATAGCCGGGCAGTGGAAGGCATGAAAGGCATTGCCAAGAACAGGAAGGCATTGGAAGGGATAGAAAGGCATTGGAAGGTATGAAAAGCATTGCAAAGGACAGGAAGGCATTGGAAGGGATATAAAGGCATTGGAAGGGCTAGGAACACGTTGGAAGGGATATGAAGGCATTGAAAGGGATAGAAATCCATTGGAAGGAAGGAGAAAGGTCTGGAAGATATAGAAAGTTACTGGAAGTGAGAAGAACGCACTGGAAGGGATATGAAGGCATTGGAAGGGATAGGAAGGCAGTGGAGGGTACAGAAAAGCTTTGGAAGGGATGAGAAGGCATTGGAAGGGATACGAAGGCATTGGAAGGGACACGAAGGCATTGGGAGGGATGAGAAGGTATTGGAAAGGATAGGAATGCATTGGAAGGAATACGAAGGCATTGGAAAGGATAGGAATACATTGGAAGGGATAAGAAGGAATTGGAAGGGATCGGAAGGCATTGGAAGGGATACGAAGTCAGTGGAAGGAATAAAAAGGAATTGGAAGAGAGGAGAGGGCATTGGACAAGATAGGAACACATTGCAAGGCATGAGAAGACATTGGATGAAATAGAAAGCTATTTGAAGGGATGGGAACGCACTGGAGGGGATATGAAGGCACTTGAAGGGATAGGAGGGCAGTGGAGGGTATAGAAAGGCATTAGAAAGGATAGAAAGGAACTGCAATAGATAGGAACACATTGCAAGGGATGAGAAGGCATTGGAAGAGATAAGAACACATTTCAAGGGATGTGAAGGCATAGTATGGGATAGGGATGCATTGGAAGGGATACGAAGGCTCTGGAAGGACTAGGCAGGCAGTGGAAGTTATAGAAAGGCAATGCAAAGGACAGGAAAGCATTGGTAGGGATAGAAAGGCATTGGAAGGGATAGGAAGGCAGTAAAAGTTATAGAGAGGCATTAGAAGGGATGAGAAGGCATTGGAGGTGATAGAAAGGTATTGGAAAAGGTAAAAGCGCATTGAAAGGTATACGAAGGCATTGGCAGCGACAGGAAGGCAGTGGAAGGGATACGAAGGCATTGGAGGGGACACGAAGGCATAAGAAGTGATAGAAAGGCGGTGGAAGGTATAGAAAGGCATCATGAGGAGGCACTGGAAGGCATAGAAAGGCATTGGAAGGGATACGAAAGATTTGGAAGGGATAGAAAGGCAGTGTAAGGTATAGAAAGGAATTGGTAGGGATCGGAAGTCATTGGAAGGGATGCGAAGGCACTGGAAGGGATGGGAACGCGTTGGAAGTGATACGAAGGCATTGGAAGGGATAGAAAGGCATTGGAAGGGATAGGAAGGCATTGGAAGGGATGAGAAGGGATTGGAAGGGATAGAAAAGCATTGGAAGGGATAGGAACGCATTGGAAGGTATGAAAGGCATTGCAAAGAACAGGAAGGCATTGGAAGGGGCATAAAGGTATAAAAAGGAATTGGTAGGGATCAGAAGGCATTGGAAGGGATGCGAAGGCATTGGAAGGGATGCGAACGCGTTGGAAGTGATAGAAATTATTGGAAGGGATAAGAACGCACTGAAGGGGTAGGAACGCGTTGGAAGTGATATGAAGGCATTGGAAGAGATGGAAAGGCATTGGAAGGGATGAGAAGGCATTGGAAAGTATATAAAGTTATTGGAAGGGATAGGAACGCACTGGAAGGGATATAAATTCATTGGAAGGGATAGGAAGGCAGTGGAGGGTATGAAAAGGCATTGGAAGGGATGAGAAGTTATTGGAAGGTTTTGGAAGGGATAGAAAAGCATTGGAAGGGATAGGAACGCATTGGAAGGGATACGAAGGCATTGGAAGGGGTGAGAAGGCATTGGAAGGTATAGGAAAGCATTTGAAAGGATGAGAACGCCTTGGAAGGTTTAGGAACACTTTCTGAGGGATAAGAAAGCATTGGTTTATCACATCTTTTTGCTCATCACAGAATGGCAGGAGAAACTCAAATGTGTGTTCAATTCTGTACCAATATTATACTTAATGCTGTGCTTACATCATTGTATCAACGATGAAAAACCCAGGATTATGTGGAAAGTGAGAGCATAGTTACGAATTCGATTACGTATACAATTGTGTATTTTTTATTTCTTAATTTTTTTGCAAATTTTCTTTCGTTATGTAGCTCTAGGCTTTAGCCGTTTCCATAAAATTTACTATCATATAATCGTCAGATTTACGAATTATTTCGAACTTTATCAAAAACAAAACAGCCGCAGTAATACATCGTGGAGGCCGACCAAAAACAAACTGACGATAAAACTGATATTGCGATCAGCGTTGCCGTTTTGATACAATTGTATCATTTTTGATACTTTTTTCTAAATTTTAAGATTTGATACTTTGATATTATTTGGTTCACAAGTGCCCCATTTTGATACTTTTGGCCATTAGAAATGAGTTTTTGAAAACTATGAATAATATTACTAGTTTAAAGGCAAATAATTTTTTCTTGTTATTTAAAGCCTTAACATTTTTTATGTAGATATTTATAATTTGATTTGGTAAGTCTTGGTAACTCTTATAAGGAAAATACAAGCCGGAATTTCTTTGGTAGGGATGTTAATTTTTTCGTTTTTTACGGTCCGGGGATTTTCGGGATGTCGTTGGTTCAATCCCGGGATCCCGGGATCAGTCCCGGGATTTGTATGTATTAGAGTGGTTCAAAAAATTTTTGTTTTGGAAATTCATAAACGCTACCTCAAATTATTGTTATTTGTGACAATAAAAAAAAAACGTATTTTTTTTTATTTTGAAAAAAGGGTTTTTAGAGGCCGCGCTGGTCGGTTTTTTATAAAAACGCTGATGTCCTCAATTTTTTTATTTTCTTGACATGTCAAAATTCAGGTAAAAAGGTGGTTTTTACATATAGTTACTCTGGTATTGTTGGGGAACATTCCCTTAATAACATTCCTGTTGTTTAGGCCTCCAGCCTAAATATTTCAAACAGCTGGTGCTCCACCCTAATGTGTACGCATGCGTGTGTATATAACTATACATGCGCACGTATGTATACGCATACGTATTAACGCGAAGACTTGGGCCGTTAGCAAGTCCTTCCCGCCGGACAACGAACCTTCGTTAACTTTCCCCTTCTATATCGGTGTTTGTCCGGCGGTCCGCAACTAACGCGATTTAATTTAATCTTTCACTTCTCTTTTGAATCATCAAGGAAGAACACCGGAGCTACCAGCCTCATCGATATTTCCCGCATTAAGGTAATAGACTCAATTGTATAAAAAGAAAACTTGACAAATATATATGACTATTGATTTGAATTAATACTAAATCACTGTCTGTATCCTTTTATTTCCTTTTGCAAATAATACAAAACCCCTGTGCGTCTGAGCGCTAAAGTCGAGGAAGCACATGCGGTTTGACATGGTCCCATCGAAGCCGAGCGATAAGTGACCAACGACCTGCATATATATATTACAGTCCACAACCATAGCGTACACAGGGAATCATTGTCCACAACCACTTTTTGCCACAACGTTTTCTGCGCCAGCGATCGGCCAAGCCACAGAGATCTAGCGACAACACAACCACACTCAGCTTTCTTGCCACAACACCTGCTAAATTTGGCAGGACACCAGCGAGCGTACAACACTACAACCACCAAACACCAATCACTTCTAATTCAAGGTACGTGGTTATAATTTCAATTGCACTTATTAGAAGATTACCAAAAATCGTTTTTAAATTCAATGCGCGTGTGCAAACTAGAATTTAATTTTAAAGCCACACTGTTAACAATTGAGGTTAGTCAGTATTATATTTTGTATATTAAAATTTGATGCGTACATTGCACACATCACGATTTCACCACGTTATTATTAACACCTTATTGCGTACGTTGCACAGCTTATCAAAGCGCGTAGATATTAGTCTGCACAGTTGGGTGGCGAGTCGTTAGTAAACGATAGTTCTAGAAGAAAAAGGTTTAAATTTTAATAAAGTGTCGAATATATTTCGCAATACCAACTATTTTTAATTTTATTGATTGTGTTGGTTCTTTGCTGGCGAATAAAAGCGATATCAATTATTCGCTTAATTGGCGAATTTCGGTGAACAGGGTCGGTAATTTCCTGTGGGCACACATACAACCTATAATCTTCGATAAGATTACGTGTGTAACATCCTATAATTCTATCTGCGAATTTACCATAAGACTTCGTTCAGGGTAAACACGTTAAACAATGGATTAGTATATCCTTTTGGCAGAAGCTGTAACAGAGTTCGAATCTGATTACAACAGCATATCCGCCGCAGAACAAAACAAACATGGTATTGCTATTCAACAAGACGAGTTAAAAGCTTTGAGGGAAAAAACCAAGTCAGCTTACGATAAGCTTATCAATGAGGGATTATCTAAAGATGATGCTAAGGCCATAAAAAAGAAGAATAAGATTTCCTTTCTAAGCCATGTGAGGTGCATGTCTGCTATTGGTTCTCAGGTTGAAATTCTAACTAAAGCGAACAAAGATGTAGAGGATCAGTCCGTCCGGGAACACAATATCCACCTGCCACCGTGCGATACAAATGTGTTCAAAGGCGACTATCTTTCATGGCCAACTTTCCGAGATATGTTCACGGCCATCTACATCTTGAACAAGCGCCTCACCCCAGTTGAGAAACTAGTTCACCTCAACAATAAAACGCAAGGGGAGGCAAAAGACATAGTGCGAAAGTGCCCACTTACCCATGAAGGCTTTTCGACAGCCTGGAAAAACCTGTGTGAGCGATACGAAAACAAACGTATCTTAGTTAACACACAATTAAAAGTTTTATTTAGCTTAAATACAGTNTGCGAAAGTGCCCACTTACCCATGAAGGAAAACAAACGTATCTTAGTTAACACACAATTAAAAGTTTTATTTAGCTTAAATACAGTGGAATCAGAGTGTGGTAGCTCAATTAAAAACCTACAGCGCGAGATTAATAATTGTTTATCGTCCCTAAAAAGTCAGCAAATTGACATCTCTAATTGGGACGCAATTATTATATATTTGTGTTAAACGAAGCGTCCAGAAAGTACACTGGCTCTATGGGAACATACCATAGACCAGAAAACTGACATTCCAAAGTGGGAGGATATGGAAAGGTTCCTATCCAATAGATTTCAAACTTTGGAAACTCAAGCGGGACTAAAGGGTACAACAGCGGCGTAAGCTCCAAAGCACCAACCCGCACGACACCACCAGGAAGCTAACACTAAAAGGCTAGGAGCCTTTAAGGCAAGCGTGACCAAGTTCACCTGCCAAATGTGCCAAACTAATGAGCACAAGTTACGCAACTGTCCACAATTCCTCAACAAAACACCTGCTGATAGAATCGTTTTTTTGAAAGGCAAAAAATGGTGCCTGAATTACCTTAATACTGGACATACTGTGTCAAGATGCACAAACCCATTTAATTGTATCTAGTGCCACTCGCGACACAACACGCTCCTTCATATTGAGACAGCTCAAACAAAGGCAACGACACTTGGACCTCTTAGATTCTGCGACTAATTCTGTGTCAACATCCAATCAGGCCCAAGCCAAACGCAATTAAACAAAATCAAACAAGCATACAAGCAAAAACGTGAAGTCTTGCTATGCGAATACAAACACAGGTGTGTTATTAGGGACAGCACGCGTCAACATATATCTCAATGGTACGAACTATTCCGCTAGAGCACTTATTGATTCTGGTTCAGAGTGTTCTTTCATTACTGAAAGACTAAAACGCAGAATTCACTTGCCGTCAAAGCGTATGCATGCCCAAGTTTCGGGCATCACTAATACAACTACGGCGCAGGTTAAAGAAGCGTGCAACATCGAATTGCGGTCTCCTGTTGACCCATTGTTCCGCTTAAATACCTCAGTGCTCGTCCTAGCAAAACCGACTGGAAATATTCCTACTTGCCACATTAGTGCAGTCACTAAGCAAGCATTTCCAGATCTGATTCTAGCGGATAAACGATTTCTCGTCAATGAACCCGTAGGCCTTGTTCTGGGTGGCGACATATATCCACAAATTATTCTGAGCGGGCTTAAGAAGAACATATTAAACACACTTCTAGCCCAAGAAACAGTATTTAGCTGGATAATAACGGGGCGAACTGATACCACGAATCCAGGAACGAATATCGTCTCATACTACAGCGAAGTTGGTCTGGACAAGCAACTGAGTGCCTTTTGGGAGCTTGAGGAGATTCCAAAGAACAAGAGCCTTAATGAAGACGACAAGTANGGTCTGGACAAGCAACTGAGTGCCTTTCGGGAGCTTGAGGAGATTCCAAGGGACAAAAGCCCTAATGAAGACGACAAGTACTGCGAGGAGCTGTATCAGAAGACAACCATACGAAATAATGAAGGAAAATACATCGTTTCACTACGATTTAGAAAAGATTTTCCAGGAAATATATCCCTAGGCCCATCCCTTAAAAGAGCATGTTCTCAATTTTACCGGAATGAAACACGGCTGGTCAAGGATCCCGTCCTGCGAAAGGAATACAATAGGGTTCCAGCGGAATATGAAACGCTTGGGCATATGTCGAAAATAACAAATCCCATCCCCGCAGACTCGTCTGATAATTACTTTCTACCGCACCACGCTGTGATAAAGGCAGAAAGTACTTCAACGAGAGTACGCGTGGTGTTCAATGCCTCAAGCCCTACGGCGAATGGCAACAGCCTAAATGACGTACTTTTCCCAGGACCAGTACTTCAGGCAGATCTTCCGATACTAATACTCCGTTGGAGACTATACAAATATGTGTTCAACAGTGACATCGAGAAGATGTATAGGCAAATTCTGGTACATAACAACCATACTAAGTATCAGAGGATTATTTTTCGCACTAACCCGAATGACCCGATCAGTCTGTACGAATTAAAGACTGTCACGTTCGGCATCAATTGTGCTCCTTATCTGGCTANTGAGAAGATGTATAGGCAAATTCTGTACATAACAACCATATTAAGTATCAGAGGATAATTTTTCGCACTAACCCGAATGACGCGATCAGTCTGTACGAATTAAAGACTCTCACGTTCGGTATCAATTGTGCTCCTTATCTGGCTATAAGGACACTTTTATAATTAGCTGACGATGTGCAAAGCTCCCATCCAATAGCATCTAACATACTGCGAAAATGCATGTATGTCGACGATGTATTATCTGGTGGACACACTATCGATTCAGCAATAAAAGCCAGAGATGAGATATCGGATGTGTTGCAATCAGCCGGTTTTCCACTTCGAAAGTGGACAGCCAATCAGCGTTTCCAGATTGACGATGGCGTCGTCATTTAGACGATTTTTCACTTCAATGACGATTGTACGATTTTGTACTGAAAAATGACGATTTGTGTCTACCCGTCACTGTATAGCTAAGTATTTTAAAATTTTAGTTTTTTGTTTAATATTTATGTAAGTACTAAGAAAGTAGAGTAAAAACAGAAATGCCTGTCTTGTATAATTTTCGCACACTTTATACTGTTTTGCAACACTGTGAGGTGTGCTGACATTTCCGTTTATCTTTCGTCAGCTGTCTAACACTGAGCAAGAATGACATTTGATATTAAAGCGTGAAGCTTGCGCGCGACCGTAATAAACCGAAATGGACAAATTTCTGAAATTGAGTAAGTGCTTCAAGAATTATTTGTAAAATTGTTATTAAAGCTTTTTCTTTTTTTGGTTTGGCAGGTTCTAACGTTCAAGGAACAGCTTCAAATGCACCCAGTAAAGAAGATGCGAGTATTTACATAAATGTGCGTGCATAAATTGATATAAATTTTTTAAGGTTTCCCAAAAGCGGCCACGGAGGTTTTGCGAGTCGTGGCTTAATGATGCCCAATTAAAGAATTGGCTCGAAAAGACCCAAGACTTTAGTGGACATGTTTGTGCGTATTGCAAGGGATGTAATTGCATTTTAAAAACAGCGTCTGGTAAAGCAGACCTATTGCACCACGCTGGAAGCGAGCGTCGTAAGAAAAATATGCGAAGTCTTCAAATTCAACCTGCAATTAAGGACAAATTTCAAACGGCCACTATTAAGCAAAAAACACATAGGGCTGATCTGCGATTATGCGCATTTATTGCGCAGTATAATGTGCCATTTTTTGCCGCAGATGACCTTTTAAAATGTATAAAAAGCAGCTTTGATGACTCAAAAACAGCAGCAGTAGTTTCCTGCGGAAGAACAAAAACCAAAAGTATTATAATTAATGGGCTGGGCAAGTACCAATTCGAGGTACTATGCGATATCCTTCGAACAAGTAAATTTTCACTATGTGTTGACGAATCTACTGATATCAGTAATGTTAAGTTGCTTAGCCTAGTTATGAGAGTTTGTGTTAACGTTTCAGTACAAGACTTTTTTTTCGGTTTAATGTCTGTGGATAAATGCGATGCGATCAGTTTGCACAGCGCGATCAAAAACTACTTTATTGAGAATTGTCTACCTTATAGTAGAAATATGTTAGCATTTGCTGCAGATGGAGCCAATAACATGACTGGTTCGAAGCATTCTTTTGCGCAGCTTTTTGAGAAAGAAATTCCTAACTTAATTACTTATAAATGTATATGCCATTCTTTGGCGCTTTGTTCGTCGTATGCCTGCTTAACGTTACCTGGTAGTGTAGAAACACTGGTGCGCAATGTTTATAATTACGTTTCCAATAGTTCCCAGAGGAGTGATCAATTAAAAAAAATAATTGGGCTATTGGAATTAAAGCCAAAAAAAATGCTACACCCATCTCAAACGCGTTGGTTGTCTTTAGAGGCAGTAGTATGCAGGGTATTAGAACTTTACGAGCCCTTAAAAATATTTTTTAACTTCGCTGTTAATGTTGACAAAATAGACAGCGCGCAAAATATTCTTGATAGCTTAAATGACAAAAATGAAATTTATCTTTTATTCCTAAAGTATATACTCCAAATTATTAATAAATTAAATAAAATGTTCCAAAGTGAGGGCCTTCAAATACATAATATGTATTCAGAAATGAAAATACTGTAGGCATTTTGTATAATTTTGTTAAGCCGCAATGTATAGAAAACATAGAAGCTATAGATTATAAAAAATCTTCAGATTTACTGGAAACTGACCAGATTTATATAGGAGCTTATGCGAAGGATAAGCTAAGCCCCTCTCATATTTCCGAGCAAGAAAAAATCCTTTTTAAGAGCGATTGTGTTCTTTTTTATAGTGAAATGTGTGACCAAATTAAAAAAAGATTTGATTTTAACAATGTTATTTTGCAAAATTTAAGTTTTATGGACCCTAAACAAGTTGTTAGAAAAAAATCGACTCTTTACATATTGTCTTGCAACAGTTTCCACACTTAATCGATCAGAACACTGCTCAAGATATTGATAGCAAGTTTAGGGAATTAAAATTTTTCGACTTTAAGACATATTTTAACGATATTGAAGCAGTTTCTCCAGAATTTTTTTGGAACACTATTTCTAATATCAAAAGAGCTGATTCTACATACGCTTTTTCAAATCTATGTAAGTTCGTTTCCCATTTAATGTGCTTACCGCACTCGTCAGCAAATGTAGAACGAATTTTTTCAAAAATTAATTTAAATAAAATAAAAATCAGAAACCGTTTGGAGACTGATACACTACAAGGAATCTTGCTGGCTCAAGATTATTTGAAATTAAACAACTTTTCGTGCCATAATATGGAACCGCAAATAGATATGCTTAAGAAAATGAACTCAAAAATTTATAACTAAGAATCTCATAAGATATGTAACGAAGTATCTTTTGTATACAATGCACATTTTACGTTACTATGTTTTCGTTATGTTTATTAAGACTGTTAAAATAAAAACATGAATTGAAAATGCTTATATTTTTTATATGACGATGTTAGGCCAAAAATGACGATTTTTAAGGCAGGTTTTGACGATTTCGGAAAAAAATATGGTAACACTGCAGCCAATAGCGAGCAAATACTTATTGGCATACCGAAAACATATCTACTTAGTGAAGATTTTTTGGCATTTGAAGATACCAGCGCAGTCAAGGCTCTTGGAATAAGATGGAATGCCCATACGGATCTTTTCTGTTTTATAGCAAGGCCATTGGAGAAAAGCGATACTATTACGAAAAGAGCGATACTATCTGACATTGCTAAACTCTTCGATCCGCTGGGGTGGCTCGCGCCTATCATAATTGTAGCCAAAATCCTTATGCAAAATATTTGGCTGGAAGGCACAGATTAGGATGAAATTGTGTCTTCGACCACTCTAGACCGATGGCAGAATTTTACCCAACATTATAACGAAATTGATAATATTCGTATACCGCGAGGCGTACACTTTTCTCCAACGGATGACATACAAATACATGGATTCTGTGAAGCGTCGGAGAAAGCATATGCCGCCTCTGTGTATATGCGTGTCAAAAGAGATAGCAAAGTTTTTATTAACCTGCTTTTGGCAAAAACCAGAGTTGCTCCTGTTTAAACCATTTCGCTACCCCGACTGGAACTTTGCGGAGTGGTACTATTGGCGGAAATAGTTGATTCGATAATCAACAATCTCAATTTAGGGCATATCAACATACATCTGTGGACCGATTCCACAATCGTGCTCGCTTGGATTCGCAAGCCTCCATGTTCATGGTCAACTTTCGTTGCCCATAGAATCACAAAATTTGTAGAGAAAGTCGGAAACAAGAATTGGCTGCATGTGGATTCGGCATCTAATCCAGCAGATTTAGCGAGCAGAGGACTTCCAGCATATGAATTGGTCAACAATTCGTTGTGGTGGCAGGGACACTCTTGGTTACAAGAAGAAAACCCTAAATGGCCCACACAGGAAACAGACTACAGCACAGTAGTTGAGGAAAAAAGAACGCACGTTTATACAACCAAAGTAAATTATACCGATATTCTTGACCGTTTTTCAGATTTTCCGAGAGCTTTGAGAGTATTATCATATGTTATGAGATTCTCTCAAANCCATCGCAATTCGAAAGCTTCATTTCAAGAAAACTCACGCTTAATTTCATCCCATGAAAGTTAAGCAACGACACAACGCTTGATAAAAATATATCAACAGAACTATTATAGTGAAGAATACGGGAAATTGAAAGCAGGAAACTCCATCGACCCCAAGAGTGATCTCCTACCTCTTAATCCGTTCATAGATAAAGATGACATTATTAGGGCTGTTGGGCGTCTTGGAGCGTCTCAAGGCTTACCGTATAACGAGCGGCATCCAATAATTATTCCTTTTAACTGCAGGTTGTCCCGTCTAATCGGTCTTTTATTCACCAAGTCTCTTTGCATGGGGAAAATCAACTCATGCTTCGCCTTATACGTACTCAGTATTGGATCCCCAAATCCACAATCCATAATTGCAAAGTCTGTACGATATACAAAAAACGTACGCAAACCCACCTTATAGGAATTGTCCCTCAGGAGAGAACCACATTTTCGCGTGCGTTTACGAATACAGGTGTAGATTTTTCAGGACCCTTTGACATCAAGAGTTATAGCGGCCGAGGTTGTCGAATGTCCAAAGGATACGTATGTCTTTTTGTCTGTTTTTCGACAAAAGCGATCCATTTGGAAGCAACTAGTGACCTCAGCACTCCTTCATTTTTAGCCGCATTTGCCAGGTTTGTAGCCAGAAGAGGATGCCCGAAAAACGTATATTCCGCCAATGGGACAAACTTCGTCGGAGCTTCACGATATTTAAGATCTGAATTTAAGACATTTTTAGCAGATTCGCGTGAAAAAACAGTTTCAAAATACAATTATCAAATGCTCACATGGCATTTCATATCCCTCCGCTGCTCCTCATATGGCGGCTTATGGGAGGCGGGGGTGAAAAGCTTTAAAAGCCATTTCAAAGAGATTGCTTCCGTTTATAAGTATACATTCGAAGAGTTCAGTACTCTTTTATGTCGGATTGAGGCGTGCCTCAACTCACGACCATTGAGCCCCTCTTCGAATGAACTTACCGATCTGGAGGCTCTCACTCCCGGTCACTTCCTTACCGGTGTACACCTACTAGCACCACCTGAAATCCACGTCCACGAGAATCCTGCCTCGATAGTAAATCGGTGGCAGAAGCTAAAGGCCCTTCACCAAACTTTTTGCAAGCGATGGAAAATCTAATATTTATCCGAATTTCAAAAGCGGATTAAATGGAAACATCCAAAGCAAAATGTAAAACTAGGAGATCTTGTTGTCATTAAGGAGGACAACATCCCGCCAAATGAGTGGAGGTTAGGTAGAATAATCAGCTTATATCCTGGTCCTGACGACCGAGTACGTGTAGTTGACATCATCACGGAGAAAGGGCAGATCACGAGACCGCTGGCCAAACTGGTCCTGGGATTCCACGCCTATAATCAACTTTAACCCAGAATGATGTTAAAAGCAGTCGTGTTTTTTAGTAAGATTGAAATGATGGTTCTTGGCTGTATTCCCACCGCCCGATCTGGTAACAAAGAACCGACCATCGTAAGATCTAAGTACCCAACAAAAAAATTTCTACAATCACCGAAGACTCAAAACTGTTTTGCAATTATAAGAGCATTGCTTATTAAAATATCCATATATTACAGAGCAGCCGAAATGTATTTAACAAAGTTTGATTGAATTTGACACCGCTCTCAGATGAATTGTTATGAATTTTGTCTCGTTTTGTTTGTGATTTTTGACATAACAGTACCTTAAAAGAGAGCCGACCTGAGTTGTCATCACACCTTGTTTTAATCCACCTTGAACGCAGCTAACTGCTTTACAGAGAAAATTACTAATCTTACTTTGAAATTCTTAGGCAATTTTAAATAGATACCCGCCCGAAATGAAGAAATTTAAAATAATAATTATAAAAAGATCACTCACAGATGTTCGGGTGCATTGAGGTTTGATGGCCAATACAGTCAGATATCCTCTCTGTTATTCAGCTAATTTTGCATATTTTTTCTCAATCCATCAGCCCTACATAAAAAGCACTTAGTTTTTTAACCAGCTATTATCAAAACCAAAAAAAAAGCAAAAATAAACATAAAACTTGGTTACCAGACCAACGGAATTTCCACATTTCCAATAAGGATGATGAGGGAATCCAAAAGACCAGGATACTGCCACCAAAAGCACCGTCAGCTGGAATGGGGAAAGCCAGACGGGAACCTATACCATTAAATAAAATTCTTAAAAACTCATTTTTGATTGAACAGATTCTGTGTAATTGGCCACAGTTAAATTGGCGTCCACGGCTGCCTTTCGAACGTGATAACTTTTCTAATTACTTCAAATGTAAAACAAAACGGAATCTATAAGTATTTTCCTTCGTCGATTGCGTTTTGCTCTCGAACACAGCTTCCTCAGACCAATATCTTTCAAATCATTGGAACTCATTAAAGTAATTAAGTGAAGAAATATGTACATACATCTTTAATTAGTAAATCGCAGCAATATTGTACATTTTTAAATTTATTGAACTTGATGGAAATTATTGTTGACAAAAGACAACCGGGGGCCCCAATCTTACTCACAATTCGAATTTGCTACTTCCCTTAAAGCATGTATTTCCTTTTTATTTATGTAATTAAATCAACGCTTTTATTACAAAAGTGCATTTACTATTGTAATTTAATCGAATACGAATCATACGAACATATCTGACTTTACACATTTTTTGTAACCAGCTGCTTTAATCGAAACAGAAAAATTCTATCACACTTAAAGGCTGCGTTTCTTTATACATTCCGGATAATCCCATTTCACAGCCGGAATAAACAGAATACGTTTGAAATATACGTTAACATATCATCAGGAACGTTCTAAAGAATAAGTAAACAAAAAAGTTTATTCCAAACGTTCAGAATGAATAAAGAAATTCATCCAAAATGTGTATTACACCACACAGCAAAATTGGCAGTCATACATTCGGTACATGGATCAGGTAAAACTTACATAACGAGTTAACCCAGATTCTGTGCAGGCAGCAATATATCTGTGGCCATCAGATTTGGCTTGCCGGATGTACATTTCGACAGACTCTCCAATAGACCAATATACGAAGTATGCTTGAATGCTGCGACCAAGTCCGACAGTCTTTCAACAAATTCATTGCTGAACCCTTTCTCTTCCAGTAGATTCATCAACAAGTCATGCAGATATCCATCAATCACATCACCATCTACAGCATACACTTTATCGTTCCATTCGTTTTGGTAAATGCACATCTCATCGATACCAAAATTGTCATTGTATTCACCCTCTCGCGCTGTGCCCTACAAGAATGCACATGTGAATGACAATGTGGTAGAGCCCTTAACAATATCCACTTCAAAGCGTGGTTTGCTACGCACCTCACCGATTTCAGCCTTTTCAGCATTGGGATCCAGTTCAGGCTTATCTTCAGTGTCTACAGTGTGGCTGACATTGAAGTTTATGACGATGCTCTCCTTATCACTCTTCCTGGTTAATTCCACATCAGCGCCATCCAGCTTCACGCTGAAGCCATCCAAAGAGTGGGAATCGTCGCAGTATTGGGTGATTTACGTTCAGCCGAAATTTCTTCAGTAAGGAATTCGACAAGCTCACATTCACCTTTGGTGTGCATGTGCTTGGCGCCGCCGTAACCACAGTTGTAGCTCAAGCTGGGTTTTTGTAATGAACCCGCAGCTTCAGGATTTTTGCACATCTGCTAGATCGTGCGAGTAAAATCATGCTTGCCAAATACATTTTTTCAATGCGTTCGATGAGTTAGCAGCAATCAGGCTGCTACCTAAACGAAGCACCGATCTTGTTAAATTACTCCTAATTTTTTATTCAATTTATCCAAAATTGCGTTGACAAATGCATCCGCTGCAGTCAATTTTTCGTAATATCACGCGTGTTCATGTTGGTATATTTTTCCGAACAATAACACCAGCAGAAATTATGCCAAGCAACCTCCTGTAATTAAAAAGGAATTACATTCAAACATAGCTATATAATACAATATTTTACTATATACTCACGAAACCTCTTCAGAACTCTTACATAACTACCGCATGTCCATTCACCAAATAACCCAACCTTTGTCAATGGAAACTTTCGATAACCTTTATGTGGATTCTATGTAGCTACATACGTTCCACATAAAGAAGCTCATAAGCAGCGAATAATGATGGACAACTTTCCAACAGCTCGCTATACTAACACGGGTGGACTATACTAACGATCATTTTTGTAATTCAATCTTTAATAACTGGCCAGGCTTACATAAACATATGAATATTCTGCAATTCCATTGTTAATTACTGGCCATGCTTACATGAAAATATTTTTCATTAAAAAACACAAAAACGCATTTTTACAGATAATTTAAAATTTTTATATAAAATACAAATGTAAATACGACATTCCGTTTCAAAGATAAGATATGAATAACGAAATCATACCCAGTAGGATGTTAACCTTTTTGGGGGGCAGGCCACATTGTTGGCTGTGAGACTGTCAGAAAGGCGGTAAAACAATATTAGCATATAACACTAAAAGAGAAAGGAAATACAAATTTAAATTATACTCTCAAAATTAGTGGCGGTGGGCACTTTCCACGATCTATGGCCGAGAATAAAACCACGATTTTGCTAACACCGATTTTTTACCTCATGAGTAGGCAACTTGCTCGGCAACTTCCTTGGGCACCTTGTTTGTTTGAAAAAAAAAATATTGATCGTGCAAAGGCAGCTTTAGGTGAATACGATCCACAAGTATACCATGTTCACACAAATGAATCTTATGGATATATATAATGCCAAGCTCACACCCACCGAATTACGCGTTTGCACTCATCAAAATGTTACGCCTTTCATACCACTCGCCACCCAACATTATATATATACGTTATAATATCCACTGCAACGAAATCTGACCCCATTTCAGCCGAAACGATGTCTCATATCGCCACTATGAGGAAACGAGCCGAACAACGCGCCCACCGCTATCTGCCGCCTATGCGACGCACACCACCCTATTAGGCTCTGCCCTATTTATCGGGCAAAATCGCCAGAGGAGAGACTGCACGAAGCTCTACTGGGCCGCTATTGCGCAAACTGCCTTGCCATGACCCACCAGCTGAAGGAGTGTCAAAGCGAGGGAAGATGCCGTAGGTGTGGTGAGAAACACCACTCCACTCTGCATTTAGAGGATGAGCCAAAGCGCCAACGAGAATGTATGTCATGGAGGGCACGAGGCAACGAAGGCGGCTCAGAGGAAACAATCCACAAACCAAGGAGTGTGCAAGTGGAAGAAGCCGAGGCAGACGGCACTTTGTCACTATACGCGTCCGACTCTGGAACCGAGACTAGGCCTCCAGGTCCAGAGATTGAAGAAGGGGAAGTTATTGAGCGCGGAGCGGGGACTCGGCCTCTCCGTCCGCTTACTAACGGGGGACCGGAAAGACGGTATTTCCGGCCTCTGCTGCAACATGAACACAAAAGTACGGCTGGATCCAAATCACGGGTACACCGAGCACCAAGCACCAAGGGCGACAAAGCCGCAGAGCGGGAACTCGGCCTTTCCGCCTGCGCCAATTCACAACATTTCAACACGAAGATAGACTGGTGACTAGGTTTCGCCAGCTATCCCGACCACACGCCTTTCGAAATAACATAATAACTCCATCACTCCAGCCCACTATATCCGTGGCGCCGACGGCTGTTGTAAAGGTGGAGGCGAGAGGGCGCCTACATCTGGTCCGCGCGCTTATTGACGCCTGTACGCCGAACACAATCGTGTCCGCGGATCTGGCCCAAGAGCTGGGGCTTCAGGAAACGTATATCGGCGGGCAACGAGGGTGTTTTCTATGCATAAGGGGCAAGCATGTGCAGAACAAGCGGGTGGCGACCCATGCGCTTGTTATACCCCATTACAACCATGTCTCACCTAGGACTAATGTGGATCCATCAGTTGCTACGCCGTATATCAACATTCGGCTTGCGGATCCAAGCTTTTTCGCATCAGCACCGATACGCCTTGCCCTTGGGTCGGACGTGTATGCGGACCTAATCCTGCCCGGAACTTTACCGAAGTCGTTTGGCCCCCTCATTGCGCAAAGCACTATTTTCGGTTGGGTGCTGTTAGGGGCGTGCCGGCCGTAAATTTAACTTATACAAAAAACAGAAATAAAACGTGAATTATTTGAATTTTTTTAATGAAATAAAGTGCATTGAATTATAACCATGTTTGTTTCCCTATGATTTTCACTCTATGATTCACTAGGTGTTTTAGGGAAAAAAGATGGAACCGCTGGTCAAAGATCTTGGTGCCGCTCTCAACAGCACAACATACATGAATTCACACACTTGTTTTGTAATTGTAAGAACATATGAAGCTAGTAGCTCTAGCGTTTCCCAAGCACAGATGTTGCGTACGGCAAGAGGGGCGGTATGTTTAGGCCTTCAGCCTAAATATTTCAAAAAGCTGGTGCTCCACCCTAATGTCATTTTCTATAACACACTCAAATACGTATTTGTGTACGCATGCGTGTGTATATAACTATACATGCGCACGTATGTATACACATACGTATTAACGCGAAGACTTGGGCCGTTAGCAAGTCCTTCTCGCCGGACAACGAACTTTCGTTAACTTTCCCCTTCTATATCGGTGTTTGTCCGGCGGTCCACAACTAACGCGATTTAATTTAATCTTTCACTTCTCTTTTGAATCATCAAGGTAGAATACCGGAGCTACCAGCCTCATTGATATTTCCCGCATTAAGGTAATAGACTCAATTGTATAAAAAGAAAACTTGACAAATATATATGACTATTGATTTGAATTAATACTAAATCACTGTCTGTATCCTTTTATTTCACTTTGCAAATAATACAAAGCCCCTGTGCGTCTGAGCGCGAAAGTCGAGGAAGCACATGCGTTTTGACACCTGTCTTGGGTAGTTAGAATGGGCCTAATGCCCGAAAATATGCTCTCGAAAAGAGCCTAGTAAAATTGAAACGTTGATACTGAACGATTCACGCGTTGTCATGGGTTGGAACCTTTTATCGGGGGGTTTCTGGGGTTGCTAATTAGGAATCTGAAGGCAGTTTTTAAAAATTCTAAATGGCGGATCCAAAATGGCGACAATTTTTTCTTTTTAATTATTGGATTTGTTCGAAAACCGGCACTCGAGAGTTTTTGGGTTCGCCGATTACGAATCTGAAAATAAAAAAAATAAATATAAAAAAATATAAAAAAAAAATAACTAAAATTAAAACGTTGATACTGAACGTTTTAAGCGTTGTCAAGGGTTGAAACTCGTTTCCAGTGGGTTTCTGGGTTTGCTAATCACGAATCTGTTTTCAGATTTTCGCGGTTCAAAATGGTGGATCCAAAATGGCGACCAATTTAAAAAAAAAATATTGGAGTTGTTTGAAACTCTTAACCGCCATTTGGAAATATGACAACAAATTCGTAATCAGCAACCCCAGAAACCCCGTGGAAACGAGTTTCATCCCTTGAAAAGGTTTAAAACGTTCAGTATCAACGTTTTAATTTTAGTAATTTTATTTAATCTGATCGCCGTATTGGATCCGCCATTTCGAATTTAAAAAAATTGACTTCAGATTCGTAATCGGCGACCTCAAAAACTCCCGAGTGCCTGTTTTCAAGCAAATGCAATAATTTTTTTTTTAAATTAATCGCCATTTTGGATCCGCTATTTTGAATTTTGAAAAACTGACTTCAGGTTCCTAATTAGCAACCCCAAACACCCCCTGGTAACAAGTTCCAACCCATGACAACACGTAAATCGTGCAGTATCAACGTCTTAATTTTACTAATGTCTTTTCGAGAGAATATTTTCGGGAACTAGGCCCATTCTAACCGTTCAAGACAGGTGTGTAATTAAGGGAATATTTCCTAATAATACTAGAGTAATTATATGTAAAAACCATATTTTTAGCTGCATTTTAACATGACACAAAAATAAAAAAATTGGGAACATCAGCGTTTTTATAAAAAACCGACCAGCGCGACCTCTAGAAAAAACTTTTTTTTAATAAAAAAATACGTGTATCTTTTTTCATCACAAATAACAATATTCTGATGTAGGGTTTATGAATTTCCAAAAAGAGTGTTTTTATGAACCACTCTAATATATATATTATTTTTCAACGACTTAACATGAAAAAATTGCATCATTATGGTTTTAGAAGATCTCCAACCATATAATAAATAATAATGGCAAACCCATAAACGTCCTTTTTTATTTACAGTGAAAATTATTTCATAAGTAACAAAATGAAAGACAGTAATTAAATTTATATGCCTCTAATAACACTTTAGTGTGTACATATCTGATAAAGCAATTTAAGGTATGTATGTCGAAAAAAGCTCGATGCAAAAAAAAATTAAATCAAAAAATGTATTATCTGGTTGAAGGAAGTTCATAATACTAGTGGCAGAAATAAAAGAAGCGCCTTAATTCGACCAGTTTTGTCTATATTCTTTTGTCTATCCAAAATTTACATTTTTTTTATAAAAGTCTACCTCAAATTACACATATTTAACTGCATGTAAATGGGCATTTCTCTGACGTCATGATTTTTTTAAAAAGAATTTATCGAACCCTAACCGCCAAAATAACATAAGCGACATTTCTTTTTCTATATGCTCTTGGAATATTTCTGCATCAAAACGAAAATTCTGAAAAAAATGTCGCCTACGTTATTTTGGCGTCGTTATAATTTATAATTTGTATTTAAAATATGGTAAATTCCAAAATTTATTTTAAAAAATGCAGTGCAATGTAAAACAAAAGTATGGGTAGGTACCAAATGAAACAATTTTTTTGGGTTCACAAGGACGAATAGGAATTGAAAATGCCCCTTTAATCTATTTTATTTTTTTAAGCTAATAAGATTAGTCCTTAGCATATAATTTTTTCAAAAATAAGAATTGCAAAATTTTAAGGATATTCAAGGATAAAATTATAAAAGGATATTTTCAATACCTACCCGTCCCTTACGCACCAAAAATGTAATGGGTTTTAACTCTACAGGATCTTCTCTCTCATTTGATACCCATACCTATTTTTTAAGTATATTGCACTGAAATTTTGAAATCATTTTTTGAATCACTCACATCTTTCAAATTTCAAAGTTCTTTTAAAAAATCCTGACATCAGAGAGAAAAATTAAGAACGTAATTTCACTATATTTGGCCCTTGGTTTGGCGACTATATTGATTTCTTTTTGGTGTGCAAAATTGCCTGCCGCAAGGTATTATATGAATATTGAGCTACACATTTATAAAAAAAATGTTAAATTCTATATATATATAAAACAAAGTCGTGTTAGTTACACCAATTATAACTCAAGAACGGCTGAACCGATTTTTATGATATTTGTTTTTTTGAATTTGTCTACCTTCCAAATAGCAGAATAATTTTAAAATCACCGCTAGGTGGCGCTGGAGTCGAGTTATTAGTAAAACCTGTATTTATGGTCCGATTCACCTCATATGTACGGGACGGATAGTAAACGATGTGTGTTTTGCGCTCGCGCTAGATATTCTCATTTTAAATAGTTAAAAGAATTGTATTTTATATATTTCATGTCCAACAGCACTTAGCAAGCTGAATCAACTGAAGTGAGTGGCGCATAAATAAACATACAAACCAAACAAATAAGCGAACAAAAAATTGCATAAATAAAATAGTTTTTTTTGCTGTTGTTGTTTTTGCTGCGGCGATAGCTGGGTTAACTAAAGTAAGTCAAGCTGCAATTGTTGGTATTGGGAAGGCACAGAGACCAATCTGCAGCAGATCTGCTTTCGACACCTCCGCAAAAGAGCATTGGAACCGCTAAATCCAAGACAATTCCGATTAATCTCCATCCACTTTTGGTTTTCCTTTGCGTACCCGAGGGCGCTCCTCTGTTCAGATTCTCTCCTTTGTTATTCTGTCCTTTGCCATCATATTCGCAATTGATGCCCTTTGCTCATCATTCCATATCAACAAACGTCAACTACTTCTTGGAATCGAAACAGCTGATCAGCTGGAAACAGAGTGCTGACAAGTTAGTTTTACGCTTAGCAATCATAAAATTATTGAAATTGCCATAAACTTGTGTATTGTGGTTAGTATATATTATTGCCATACGTTAACTTAGGGTATATTGCCACAGTAAAAAGTGGCAAAATGCCAACAGTAGAATGTAAAGAATGTACTGCCAAATTGTTTCAATTAGATGAAATGATAACATGCTCTGGTGGGTGTGGCTATAACTTCTGTCTAAAATGTAGCAATATTAAAAGGAATGAAATTAAAATAATCACGGAAAATATTAATTTGAAATGGTTTTGTAATCAGTGTACTTTATCTGATGCGAATACGAAATTTATCGAAATCAAACATTTAATAAGTAAATGTGAGCAATCTTAGTTGAAGGCGGCTGATGGAAAACAAGTTTTGGAGCAACCGATTAACAACAAATGTGCACAAATAAAAACGAGTATTGTTTCTGACTTTAATACATTTCTGGAACATAACATTGGAGTGAGAATTAATGCTATGAAAAATGAAATCATTAAGGAAATTTCTAGTGAACTGCAAAAATGTAATGACTTGGTAAAAAACATTCAGCCAGTAATTAGTAAAGAAAATGCCCCAATATCATAGGCCCAAGCTGTCAAAACAAATGAAAATAAAATTGTTATAAAGCCCTTAAACAAAAACAAAAACGTTAAGGAAACAAAAGAGGCGCTGAAACAGGTAATCGACCCCACCGACGGTCTTGTTAAGACTGTGAAAGAAATTAATAGAGGGGGAATAGTTTTAGAATGCAAAAATAAAGATACTTGCGAAAAAGTGCATCAAAAAATAAGAGAGAGTATTGGAACTCCGTTCCAAGCCCAGAAAGCTAAATGAAAAGAAAAGAAATAAAAAAGATGCTGAAAATAGTTGGGTTAACCGAAAAAATAAATAATGATCGCATAATAGAATGTCTTATTAAGCAAAATGATGAGTTCTTGGGAAAGGAGTTGAAAGTACTGAAAGTATACGAAAATAGAACGCGAAGAGAAGAAAGCTTCAACATTCTAGTTGAAACAGATGCTTTAACCTATGAAAGTGTGTTGAAACGTAAAAGTGTAAATATCGAATGGGACACTTGCATGGTATTTGAGCATCTAAATATTATGAGATGCTTTAAATGTTTGGGTTATAAGCACAAGTCAAGTGATTGTACAAATAAAAAGGCATGTAGTAGATGTGCTGGAAATCACGATGTTAAGGATTGCGGCTCTGATATAATAAGGTGTGTAAATTGTTGTGAACTTGTTCAGAAAAAAGTAATAGATGTTAATGTAAATCACTCAGCATT
>NW_016157561.1:173000-183850 GCF_001687245.7 Rhagoletis zephyria
TCGAATGGGACACTTGCATGGTATTTGAGCATCTAAATATTATGAGATGCTTTAAATGTTTGGGTTATAAGCACAAGTCAAAGGCATGTAGTGTACAAATAAAAAGGCATGTAGTAGATGTGCTGGAAATCACGATGTTAAGGATTGCAGCTCTGATATAATAAGGTGTGTAAATTGTTGTGAACTTGTTCAGAAAAAAATAATAGATGTTAATGTAAATCACTCAGCATTCAGTTTGGATTGCCCTGCATACCAAAAATACGTTCAAGCCAAAAGCAAAACTAAAGTTTAGCAACGAAGTATTCATGAACTGAATATCATTTATTTAAAAATAAACAGTATTACAGCTAATACGTGTGAACTTGAAAAACTAATAGAAATTTGTAAGCCCCATTTGGTACTATGTTCAGAAACCTGTTTGACCGAAGACATTACAAACCACGAAATACAGGTAGAAACCTACACCCTTATTAGATGCAACTCGAATAGTAGACACACAGGCGGTGTTTTAATTTACGTCCATCACTCAATTAAATATGAAACTCTCGTTAATTACTCGTGTGATAAGAATATTTGGTGTCTTCTTTTAAAAATTGGAAATGTTACCCCGAAATACCAAATAGGGGTAATATATCACTCGCCAAATTCTAGCGATGCTGACTTTATCAGCTACCTCAGTGAAATTTTAAACAATATTTGCCCAGATGATAATATTGTATTTATTGGAGACTTCAATATAAATCTATATAAAGATACAACGTACAGTAAAAAATTGGTCGAGTTATTTCAGTCCTTCTCAATGGTTCAGAAAATTAATTTTTTTACTATTTACCAATAGCAAAAACATTTCGTGCCAAAGAATGGATATGCATCGGATCTCCGATCATGAGATAATATATGTCAAGATCGTCGATATAAGAGCATGGTAAAGGTTAAAAAGGTTAAATCCTTAGAGCATAAAATAACAGTTAATATTGGAGATAGCAAATCAATGTGGAAGCATTTAAAAAATTTCATAAGTATGTCAAAGGAAATAAACACCATTAATAAAGTGTTAATTCACAACACCTTGTACACAACGGAAAATGAGATTGCACAATCACTAAATAACTACTTTATTGACAGCATTATTGAAATTACTTCAAATATAGAACCTGGTAAAAAAGAATCCTTTACGACTCCAAATTGCACACATAACTTTAAATGTATAGAAATCGAAACCGATGAAGTGCTTGAAATTGTCAGTGGTTTTAAAAATAAAATTGGATGAAAAAAAACTATTATCTGAGGGAGTCATAAAAGACTCTATAACATATACAGGGTACTTTTACACGCAGTTGATTAATGAAAGTCTAAAATATGGTGTTGTTCCTGATCACTGGAAAACATCTATTGTTGTGCCAATTGAGAAAGTCAAGAACACAATTAGAGCACGAGATGAGACCAATTAATACGTTGCCAAGTGATGAAAAAATTCTTGAAACGGTAGTTAAAAAGCAACTAATAGAATATTTAGAAACTAATCTATATATATAATACGCGAAGGCATTTTTTGTGCAGCTTAAAAGATCTGTACCGTTCGCCCGATTTTCAAAAATGAGGTGTCAAATTAAAGCGTTTGGTCTGTAGATGTGCAACAAGGTTTTACTTTTTCGAAAAGAGTTGCCACCTGATAAAAAATTGCATTCAAATATTTTAATAATCATTGCCATCAGATCCACACCGTTCGTTCGATTTTCAAAAGTGAGGTGTCATATCAAAGGGCTCTGACTTTAAGTGTACAATAAGGTTTAACTCTTTCGAAAAGATTTGCCACCTTTTAAAAAATTAAGTTCAAAATAATACGCGAAGGCGTTTATAAAGATCTGCACCGTTCGTTCGATTTTCTAAAATGGGGTGTCAGATTAAAACGCTTGGCCTGTAGATGTGCAAACTGGTTTTATTTTTTCGAAAGGAGTTGCAACCTGTAGAACAATTGAATATAAACGATATAATAAGCAATGCCGTCATAACAGCACCGTTCGTTTGATTTTCCAAAATAAGGTGTCAAATTAAAACTCTTGGTCTGCAGATATGCAGTAACGTTTTACTTTTTTGAAAAGAGTTGAAACCTTATAAAATATTTCATTCAAATTATCTAACAAAATATCAATTATTATAAAATGGATATCAGTGGAAAGTGTTTTGAAAATATTTGTTTCTTAACTTTAGGAGGTTGCCGCCTGTTTAAAAAATTAAATTCAATTTGAATTAAGAAAATTAATTAGGAGAAATATGTTTCAACATATGGGCGCATAACGAAAAGGGCTTCAGAAGGGGCCGTTTGAAAATATTTTGAAGAGGGTTACCACCTTATTGCAATGTCGCATTTAATTAACTTCTCCAGAATCAAGCAGTTCATTTAATTAACTTATCCAGAATCAACCAGAATCAATCGAAGGGGGGTTGAAAAATCTTTATTTCTGAACTATATTTAGCGGAGTTGCCACAAGTTTAATTAATATAATTCAACATAATTCATCAGTTGATTAAGATATGTATCGCAATGTTAGACAAAGAATATTTAAGAATATCTTAGCGCGAAACTACTTTTCAAAAGGGTTGCCACCTGTTTAAAAAGCCGAATTTAACTATATCCATATATATAATACGCGAAAGGACTTTTTGTCCANAGTTTAATTAATATAATTCAACATAATTCATCAGTTGATTAAGATATGTATCGCAATGTTAGACAAAGAATATTTAAGAATATCTTAGCGCGAAACTACTTTTCAAAAGGGTTGCCACCTGTTTAAAAAGCCGAATTTAACTATATCCATATATATAATACGCGAAAGGACTTTTTGTCCAGGTCATCAGATCTGAACCATTCGTTTAACTTTCAAAAATGAGGTACCTTTAAAAAATCAAGTTGAGATTATTTATAAATCAATACCGTCATATCCCCATCCTTCGCTCGATTTTTAAAAATGAGGTGTCAAATTAAAGGCTTGGTTGCAGATGTGCAATGAGGTTTTACTTTTTGAAAGGAGTTACCATAGGTATCAGTCAAAATGGTTGTTAAAAGCTTTCTTCTTAACTTAACTGTGAGAGTGTTGCCCCTGTTTAGAAAATGAAATTAAATTTTTAACAGGGAAATTACATAGGTAATTTACAAAATGTTCCCCCACAGGAGTCCAGACTAAAGGAGTTTGAAAAGGTAGTACTTAGAAAATGTTTTGAAAAGGGTTGCCACCTGCTTTAAAAGCCGTATTTAGTTATATGCAGAATTAAAATATTGGTGTTAAACGAAAGAGTGCTAAGAAATCTTCAGTTTAAACATCAAAATTTTGTTTGATGGTTTGAAGAGAGTTGCCAGCTGTTGAAAATTTTAAATTTAAATGAATTGTTTAGTTAAATAAATTACTAAAAGAGGCGATTTAATCAAACCCATGATGAGAAGGATTTATATCTGAACTGTTCAGGAGAGTTGCCAGGTGATAAAAAAATTAAATTCAATTTAATTCTAAGGGTAATTGAATTATGTATCAACGTATCAGACGAAAGAGCTTTAAAAGATTTCAGTTTGAAAATGCTTCGCAGAAGGTTGCCACCTGTTTGGAAAGCCTAATTTATTTAGCTTTACACAATTTTAATGAAATATTAAAATATGAGTGGCAAAAGAAAAAGTTTTAATAAAACTTTATTTTGAAAATATTTTTTGTTAGTGTTGCCATCTATTCGATTTTTATTTTGAGCGATAAAGTTCGGTAATTGTGTTATCAGCTGTCTCGATGAAGTCAATTGGCCCCCTCGGAGCCGCGATTTCACGCCCTTAGACTTTTTTGTGCCATGCCGTGAAGGACCGATATAATGCGGACAATCTATTAACAATTCAGGCCTTTAAGGCGTATGTCGGGAATTTCTTACGATAGAGCCAGAAACCATCAAGAAGGTCTTGGAGAACTGGGTTAACAGGATGCGCTACTGCGAAGACAGTCACATGATGAAATCGGGTTCCATAACTAATGGGAATATGTGTTCTTTCGAATAAACCCGTAATATACCGAAAAAATTAGTTTGAGTTAATTTTTATAAATAAATAATTTGTTTGTTATGGTCATCAGATCTTTAATGTGAAGGCCATCAGATCAGCACCGTCATTCTAAATGTGCAGTAAGGTTTTTTTTTTGAAGTTAAGACCTTTTTAGCGGTGCACGTGGTTTGAATTTTGAGGAAATGAAAAACCGACGCCATGTGAGACCTCTCTTCGTTCAAAAAGGGATGGACGAATTTACTCGAAACATTTTCAATATTTATTAAGATTTGTGAATAGCGTTGCCATCTGTTTAAAATGTTAAGCTCAATTTTGGCGTCTTAACGCCATGCGGGTTCATATATAATACGCGAAGGCATTTTTTGTGCAGCATAAAACATCTGCACCGTTCGCTCGATTTTCAAAATTGGTGTGTCAAATTAAAGCGCTTGGCCTGTAGATGTGCAATAAGGTTTTATTTTTTCGAAAGGAGTTGCCACCTTTTAAATAATTAAACTCCAATTATTTACTAATCAATGCCCTCAGATCCGCACCGTCCGTTCGATTTTTAAAAGTGAGGTACCAAATTAAAGGGCTTAGGGTGTGGATGTTCAAGAGGGTTTTACTTTTTCGAAAATGTTGCCACCTGTTAAGAAATTAAGCTCAAATTAATTAAAAAGTTAAATCAATTATTAATTATGGGTATCAATGGAAATGGTTTTGAAAAGGCTTTATATCTTAACTACGTATAGGAGGGTTACCACATGTTAAAAACATGTAAATCAATTTTAATTAAAGGAATTTAGGAAGTGAATAAGGTATCGCTATATGGGTGTCATTCAAAAGAGGTTTAAGAAGGTAGTAGTTTGAAAATATTTTGAATAGGGTTGCCACCTATTTGAGAAGTCTAATTGAACGATTTTTTATATGAAATATTAACGATAGATGTCAAATGAAAGAGCTTCAAGAAATACTTAGTTTGACAATTTAGAACGTTTTTGATGTTTTTGTTTTGAACATTTTTGTGTTGCCCCAGTTTAAAGGGCTAAACTAAAATTATTTAATAAGTTAAATGAATTACTAACCGATGGTTATCAATGGAAATTAGGTCAAAATTTGTTATTCAAAAACTATATTTAGGAGGATTGCCACGTGTTTAAAAAATAAATTTCCACTCAATTCCTCAGCTACATGAAATATTTATAACAATGTCAGACGAAAAATATTTAATAAATTTTAGTTCGAAAATAATAGGGTAAGTCACATTTAAAAAATTTTAAAATATGGTCATCAAAAGAACGAGTGTTAAGGAATCTTTAAGCTGGACATTTGTTTTTTTTCTTGTTGAAAAGATTAAGCTCAAATTATTTCATAAGTTAAATGGATTGTCAAAAGATGGGTATCAATCGAAATGGGTTTGAAAATAATTTATTTCTAAACTGTATTTAGGGGAGGTGCCATGTGCTTAAAAAAATTAAATTCAACTTAATCCATCAGTTAATTGAAATATGTATAACAATGCCAGGCGAAAGATTTAAGTTTGAAAATACTTTTAAAGTGGTTACCACCTGTTTGAAAAGTCAAATTTGTTTACTTATACGAAAGATACATAAACGAAATATCGAAATATTAGTGTCAAACGAAAGAGTTTTAAGAAAACTATAGGCTGATCATAGTGAAATAATATAAAGTAAAACAGGTAACTGACGTCTTCATATTTAAAAGCAAAATTTTATTTGTTTATTATATTTTCTTTAGTTTCTGGTATTCGCTTTTTTCAATTCTGGCAGTAACCCTTGGTTTGGTTGCACATCTCTGTCCTATTTCGGCTTAGATCCTCTTCTTTCTGGACTGACAACAACAACAACGCTATGTATGCTTTTGCGCAAGCGGCAAGAGTTTCTCGGCATATTTTGTTGATTTTTTTATTCAAATCGAAAAAATTCACTCAAAAGGGTTAACGTGAAAGTCCAATCAAAGAAAAGTTTGTGATAATAAATTGTCAAATAAGAGTGCCGAAATATAATGTCATTGCTATCTGGCACACTTTATATTATTTCACTATGGAGGCTGATAATATTTTTTATTAGAGTTGCCATCGATTTTTTTTGAAGGTCATCACATCTGCAACGTTATTTCTAATTTCCAAAATGAGAAGTCAAATTAAAGAACTGGGATTCTACATAGATGTGCACAGGTTTTAGTTTTTGAAGTTACAGGCAGATTTGAAATTTGATGAAATGAAAACCGATACCATGCGAGACCTCTCATCATTGAGAAATGGTTTAGATTAATCATTAGGAATATTTTTAGAGGTTATTGAATGTGGTTTCACCTGTTTAAAAAATTTAATTAAATGTTGGCGTTTTGACACCATGCGGGTTCACTAGTAAAATATTAATGCCACAACAGTCTGGTTTTAGGAAAAGGCACTCGTGTGAAACTGCTTTAATCTTAGTATTAGCTCGCTGGAAAGAAGAATTGAGCAGAAATATATACATAGTTGCTGTCTTCTTAGACTTCAAGCGCGCATTTGAGACCATAGATCAAGAGTTACTTTTAAATAAATTGAGTAATATAGGGATACTGGGCGTTGAGCTAAAATGGTTTCAAAGTCTTATTACGAATCGTTACCAGAGATCACAGATTGGATCGTCGGTATCTGACAAAAGAAGTATAGTGGTTGGTTTACCTCAAGGCTCAGTGCTAGCGCCTATATTATTTAATATATACATAAATGATATTGCCAACGGTATTCAATATTGTGATATTAATCTTTTCGCTGATGACACGTTAATCATGTTAAGTGGTGACCATATTACTGATATTGTTTCAAAACTACAAGATGACTTAAATGAAATACATAATTGGCTATGTTTAAACAAACTTAAAATAAATGTAAGTAAAACCAAATACATGGTCATATCCAGAAGAAATATTGATATGCATGAACTTCGTAATTTAAACATAAACCAACAAAAAACAGAAAGGGTGCGGAGCTTTACGTACTTGGGTATAAAAATTGATGAGAAGCTACAGTTCAATGATCATACTGACTATACCGTAAGCATAATAGCAAAAAAAAATTACTTTATGCGACGTACTTGTAAATTACTGAAAAGGAAATATAAAATAATGGTATATGGATCAATAAAAAAACCTCTCCTCAATTATTGTCCAACAATTTTCTTCATAATGAATGATAGCCAAATTTATAAATTGCAGAAACAACAGAACCAAGCAATGAGATTCATTCTTCGAAAACGATATGACACGCCCATTAGAGACATGTTATCAGCCCTTGGTTGGCTAAGTGTGAAACAACAGCACTTTTATTATACGATGAAATTTGTTAAAAACATTATTGAAGATAATTTCCCAGAATACCTAAAGATTAACTTAAAGTATGGCATCAATGTGCACAACAAAGATACACGTAAGAAAAATGACTTCAATTTACCCATGTTAAAAAGCGAATCTGATAAATGTAATCTTTATTACAAGGGTCTTAAATGTTATAATGAATTACCAAATACTGTCAAGCAATGTAAAAACATCAATGAGTTTAAAATAAAGTTTTTTGAATTTTGTAAAACTATCCCAATATAATGTAACGTATTACTTTATATACTGTTTTCCGTTTACTATTGTTCGTAATTTCAACTTGTATTTGCCATGTATGAATGCCATTCCAAATGATTTCATTAGGCTTAAGCAATGTAATATTAAATAACTAGGTTAAGTCCAAGAACGATAGAAAACAAGATTGCGCATTCCCGCAGAATGACATTTGTGGCAACGGGTAAACAAATAATATGGCGAAGAACAATGAGTTGACAGTTGTAAATTTGCAGTGAGAAAACGTGTTTTCTTCTCGATTCACCCATTTCTCAAGCCATCTTTGAATATAGCAAATGAAGCACAACGTTAACAAAAAATATACAACCACTCTTGAAATGTGTTCAAAAGAATAGGTCTTATTAATTAACTATTTAGAATTTTTGTGTTTGTATTGCACGTGCCGAAAAAGTGATATCTTGTCGCAGCGCAAGTTTTCCTGCAGAAAGTGGTCGATGCTTGCTTACCTCCGATTTTAATTTGTAATTTGTGGTATTTCAACGTTTTCAACTTAACATGTCGTGTTTAAAAGTGGTCCGTAAAGTGCTTCATGCATATTACGCTGGTGTCTAAATTGTATGGCTTCTCCTGCCGGCAGAACTCTACCCACTTTCTGGCCAAGGCGTCGTCGCGGGTAAACAAAAAAAAACTGCATTTGGGGGCTTTACCCCTACGGCAGCTGCAATTCAACACACGACACGACATTTTTATAAAGTTTTTATTACAAATAAAACGTTTTTTACTTCAGAACGCACGAATTACTTCGATTTTTCACTTGAAACATTTCTTTAGTACATCTTTTAATCTCATAATGTAAACATCGGCTCTGCCTTCACTCTCGGGGCTTAAAATCTTTCAAAACAAATTGAACAAATCTTAAAATAATTGTCATAAATAATAAATGCATTATCTGTACATTATACGTACAAAATAAAAGTATTTGCTTGCGTCATAATAAGCGTCCAGCAAAAAAAATATGCAAATACTGACGCGCTAAATATTGAACATGTAGCATTCATGCGGATCCATCAATCCATCAATATGGATCGCGATCCAAATATCGTGATAATTACTGACCGTGGGACAGAGCCCTTTGGGTAAGCGTATTACGGGTGATGGCAGCCCTGCACTTAATGAAAGCAATTGGCAACGTTGAACATAGGCGATTTCCATGACGTAGTTACAGTATTTCAACACGACTTAAGGTGAGTGTAAGTATTATCTGCGCGTAAACAGCAAATCTATTATGACATTGGAAGGAAATCTAATTAAATTCAAAAAACCACCCATTGAAATGTTAACAGTATAGCAGTTTAGATGGACACTAGGTTTTTCTTAAAATTTTAACAAGCATTAAGTCAGTTCCAGGCATGGGCGTAGCCAGGTAGGGGCGGGGGGGTGCTCGAGACCCCCCCCCCTAACTTTCAAATTTTCCTTATATATATATAAAATAGTACCCTGAAAGCCCCCCTAAATTTCATTCTGGCTACGCCGATGGTTCCAGGTATTTCAGGATTTCCAGGTTTTACAGGTAAAGCGGTTTTCGCCATTAATAAACCTTATGGAAGGTGGCGTACGTTAACAGCTTCCTGTAAAAACCTGCAAATCATGAAGTACCTGTAACATACTTATTAAAAAAGAGAAACATCGGAAAATATCGATGTATCGATAGTTTTGGGGCGATTTTTTTCGGCATCGATGTTAGTGTTTACGATACATCGAAATATCGATGTATCGATGTTGGCTTTAAAAATTTGCATCCCTACTCAACTGAGCTCTTGGTGCTTCTTAGTGCTCCTACTCATATCGGTATCAAGGTTTATATATAAGAGGTTGCGCAATGCGCAGGTCCGTTATTCTTTTCTCGCAAATTTGGGCGACAACAACAGCGAACACAACAAGCAGCAGAAACAACAAGCAGCGTAAAAAAACATAAAAATGAAGTGTAGCAATTTCAAACCAATTATAATCGATAGCTTATCCAAAAATACATTTACAGTTAATTTTAACCAAATTTTTACTCATGCCTGTATGTCGAAAAAGCCACAAAATCGGATTTTTCATTGCAGAAAATTTTTGCGAAATTTTCATTTAAACTCGCTATATCTCAGACGTTTGTGTATCGATTGATTTGCAATTCGTACACAATAAACTAGATTCTATTCTAAAGAAGATGAGTCCGACTGAACTTCTTAATATTTATTTAAAAAAATGGCAAATATTTTAACACTTTTATAAAAATTAAGGAGGTGGTTTTTACAAATGCAAAAGTTGTGCTATGAAGTTTAAAATTTTTGTTTTGTTTTAATGCAGCATTAAAGGCAAATATATACGAACATTTTTGGGAAAGTCTCAGGGTTAGACAACAAGTAGTTCTAAAGTTATAACAATATTATGATGACACCCACGAGCGGTCGCTCGCCTCTAGATGACAAATATTTTTACTGGGCACTTGTACAAGTAATTTTGGAAGTAACATTAAGTGAAATTTTGAAATGCATGAATTTATCAGTGTTATATAACTATTACTAAACTTAATAGACATACTTACATACATACATACATACATACATACATAGTAAATATGCATGTAACTGCATACATAGTCAAAATAGTTATTCGTACAGTGATTGTTTCACAATATTCGCAATGTTTTCAATAATGATTATTCGGTACTTTTTCACGAAAATATAGTTGATATTTTAACAAAAACCATACGAATTAAATTTTAAAACTTTTTGCAAAACTTAAAAAATTCTAAAAATTTTCATCTATATTTCAAAATTTTTAGTCACAATTCTTAGAGAAAAATTGCGTTGCTTTTTGAGATTTTTTTTCTCAATGGTGTTGAACGTTTTCTTCCATGCAAAACTACATTTTGCTCATGTAACCTTGAGAAACAAATTCTAAAAAGCAAAGGTAATCTAAAGCGACTTGAAGCTTGCGATTTATTAATTGAGATTGAATGAGCTACAACCCTGCATACTAAATTTTTTCGAAAAACTGTCATTAAAAATTTTGATGAAAATTTGTACTTTTTTTAAATTTTGCAAAAAGTTTGAAAATTTCATTTATATGGTTTTGATAAAATATGAACAGTATTTTCGTGAAAAACTAACGAAAAATTAAGAATATTGCGAATATTGTAAAACAATCACTGTACGAATAACCATTTTGACTATGTGTGTAATTATGTATATATCTATATGCATAC
>NW_016157561.1:190080-208176 GCF_001687245.7 Rhagoletis zephyria
CAGTTTGCGTTTGTACTTCATGCTGTAAGCATTACATGCGCGAGCTGGTTTGCTGAGTACACACATACCGATACAAAAATATTGCGCTTGCATTGGGAGCTCTGCCAACGCTGTGCACCACTTGTATATGTATACAGATAAGAGAACATATTGCATGGAACTTAATTTACCATAACTCGACTTTTTATGCAGCGAATATATCGCACACCGTCTGCAAAAGAGTCACAACTCAAAATAATACGTTTGTCAGAAAATGCGAAAAACTATTTCTTAGCACAGGATAATCATATGGGTAGGGGCGACCTTACGTTAGGTTTTTTAACAAATTATAACAAAAATATGCTCCAGCTTTTGCTGAAAGGTAAATAAAAGCTCTGTGTACTTTTTTAGCGCATGATCTCAAAAATGCCAAATTTTGAGTTGTGACTCTTTTGAAGACGGTGTGCGATATTTTCCGCGTTTGAAGCAAATCGGACCATAAATGTGATTTATTAGCGTAGCTCTACCCCTGCACCCCCTATCGAAGAATTTGGAAACTTAATACATACATATGTATCTTTTCCTGTCATAAATATATCGATGGTCCCCTACAATAACGACACAATTCAAAATTCAAAAAATAAAAACTCGTACTATTGAAAGTGGCTCATGTCTTTAATTCATGTTTTATTCATGTATAATCTTTACTACTTACTTTAGTTAGGATTAGACATGGGTTAGCCAAGGAATATAGACATGAGTCTCTTAACAGTTATAAGGGATTTGATTTTTTGAATTTTGAGTTGTGTCGTTTTTGCAGAGGACCATCCTTATGTGAATCCATATATTTCGATAATGAAATAAATTCGAGCATAAATTCGATTTCTAGTTACATATACATATGTAAATCAATTTCAGCGCTACCTGGCGGCAAATTGTTTACGACAGAAATCTTTTTCATGTTATCAATACATATTTTGAATCTGAGGATAATCGAACCATAAAAACGATTTCTAGTAATAACTCGACTCCAACGCCACCTGGCGGCTCTGTTTTTTGCAATGGTATTGTTTTTCCTATTACCAATACATATCTCAAATATTATTATTATTATTATTTATTTATTACAGCTCTCTTGAGCCTAATTCATTACAATATATGTAGACTTAACCCATGGTGAAATGAACTGAAGGTGGCGCATTCCCGAAACCGCTACTTTGGTTTTGCCGACTTTGACATTTATGGCAATACGTAAACAAGTGCAAACGTATTGTGTACTATGGATCGCGTTTTGAAAGTGCTACACGTTCAATATTTATTGACGGTATTGCGATCCGCGATCCAGATTTCAAAATTTTTAGAAATTTTGCGATATGGATCACGATCCATCAATACTGCATACTACACCGTCAAAAAATATCGCGATACTTGGATCACGTCAATAAATACTGACCGTGTGACAGAGCCCAAAGAATATAACATAAAGATGTGAACGCAATGGTAATTTTGAACCGAAACTAAAGTCGATGTTTAAAACATCGTTAAAATTGACATCGATATATCGCCAATTTTACGATGTTGAGTAATTTTCAAATATCGATGGTAAACATCGGTTTTTTGGCCGATGTTATCGATGTTTCAGAAATATCGATGCATCGTTTGCATCCCTACAGTTGAGTGATTTTCGTCGTTTATAGCAACAAACATGTACAAACGACGAGAAAGCGACAGCATGCGAAGGCACACTAACCCACTCTCACTTTTAGCTCACACTTGTTTATGGTGGCGCCCGAATGTCGCACAGTGTTGGGAAATGAAATTGTTCATTCAGTACGAAATCTATACAAAAACTATACTTTTCGACTGTAAATTGCATCGACTTTTTAATTTGCTCATATATTTTCTTAGTACATGCATACATAGATTCCCTTCAAGATCAATGATTTGATGGTATTCATGGGAAAGTTTATATAGGTACATTTTACACTTTGAACATAAATGTGCATGCACATATTTTAAGGTACACTTCTTAACAAACAAATTTTTTTAAGTTATTTTGCATGGATAAAGGAGACATCTTCTATGAATTCAGTACTAAAGTTTGACATTTTATTTTTAGTATTTCAAGTGCTTATCAAAACTTTACGACACTCACATACTGACAAGATTGACCATTTATCTTAAAATTATTTAATTTTAATTTATTTATAAAAATGCAGTTTATACTTTAATAAAAACCCAAGGTTCAATTTTTGCGCAACATTAAAAAAATCAACAAACTTTCGTAAAAATTTCGGGCTTTTAACTCGATTTCCTAGAAATACATGTTTTGAGAATGCCGTTTGTAGTAAATGAAGTGCAAGTTTAAAATAGCTGCGACTTATCGTTGATTTTTAATATATATATATTTTTTTTGATGAAGGTGTTGCTCATTTTCTTCGTAAAAAAATCGCGTTTAGATAATATGAGATTGACGGCAAATTCCAGCTGCTTTAAACTTGCACTTAGGGACACGATATCGAACCGAAAGTATCGATATGGTACTCATTTAAAGTATCGCCCTAAAAATATCGGGTACCCATTAATATCGGAATAAAAATACTCGATATTCCAAATATCGATACCAAAATCCAAAAAATTTATCTGAATATAGGTTTCGCATATAGGCCGTTTGGGTGTAGTGGTTAGAAGTGCGCAAACCTTGAAAACGAAAAACAGCTTTCAGAGTCGACAAAAAACTATAGGCACCCCCTTTGTGCCACAACATTAAGGCCCACGCGACAAATCGGAGGAGAAGTTCGGCCAAACACTAACATATTGTGTAAGCGCCGGACTTTATTATTATTACAACACGTAGAGATTGAGGTCCTGATTTAAACACCGAGGCCGCGGGTTCAAATCCCACCACATGCAATCCTAACCATACCCTGCAAAAAATTGTGCGACTAATCTCTAAAGAGAGTATTCCGAGATTACTCTCAATCGGGTACAATTGGGCATTAATTAGTCGCAACTAGTCTCATACGGGTACTAATGGAGGTCAATTAGTCTCGACTCATCCCTTATGGGTATAATTGGAGATCAATTAGTCCCCAACTCATCTCTGAAGGGTACTATTAACGATTTAATGATATGTACGCACTTAGTCAATGAAATTTCATGTGCGGCGTTGGCACACAGATAGAGTATTCGCCTAACAAAACTAAGCAACCCGGTTCGAATCTCAGCTGGCGCAAATTTTTATTTGTATTTTTTAAAAGTGACTAGCCGCTTTTTATACCCTTTCGGGTATAAAGGTGAACAATTAGTCTCTTCATAGGACATGCTCGAACAAAAGCGATCAGTTCATTCCATATAAAGAGATCAAAAGTGGTATTAGTCGCATGCTCCTTTGCGATTGCTCCCGGAGTCATCCCGGATTAGTCCCATTTTTTGCAGGGTAGTACAGATTTCTGCACTTTAAAGCCCAATAAAGCCCGGTAATATTAGGTTCACTGAGAAAAAAACGCATTATAAGAATACAATTATTTTATTTTATTACCGTTTAAAAATGTTCGTATTTAAATCAAGTGAAAAGTCTTAACAAAATGGATTTTTCCATTATACATACACTACGTACATATAATGGAAATATTCAATTCAAATACTCCCGTATTAAAATGAAGCATTTTTCACTACACGGATGGCGTTTTGCACGTCTCGGATGCTTTTTCCATATGAAATTAAGAAAGTATATGTATACAAAGCATGCATAGCGGTGACAACACATACACACATACGTGGTATGACATCCCAATTTGCCACAGGGCGAAAACGGCGAAGTCGTTTTGGTGAACTCGAAACAACGTCGTTACGATGTCGCTTTGGTGAAGCCGTTACGACGTCGCCCTGGTGAAGTCGTTTTGGTGAACTCGAAACGACGTCGTTACGACGTCGCTCTGGTGAAGTCGTTTGGGTGAACTCNTTTAAAACGAGTTGGGTTGGTGCTCTTCCATACGAGTATTTTTTTTTCAATTTAGCACGTTTTTTTGTTAATTCTAAAATTTGTTTCCCTCAATGTTGGATGTGAATTTATGACATTCGATACGATACTTGGGTTCTGGTACTCGATTCCAAAAAATATCGTTTTAAAACTATCGAGTAGAAAATATCGGTATCGAATGCCAAAAGGATCGATATGGTATCGTATCGTATCGAAATTCGTGTCCCTACTTGCACTTTATTATACTAAAATTGAAATAGAGAGATCGAAATTTTTACGAAAGTTTGTCGATTTTTTTTAATGTTGTTCAAAGATTTAAACTTATTTTTANATAATATTAAACTCATTGAAATTATTTTCCGCCTCTCTCTCGACCAAATGAGTAAAATCCAGTTGGGTAGACTATACTCGATAGAGACAAAAATTGCCGCCACAAATGAGCGTTAGTATACTTTGAGTGTGTTCTTGTTTTGGTGGAAATTACTCTTAGTCATCATTTTTTGAATTAGTGTAAGTACTCATTTGCACTAACTGTTATGGACCATGAATAATTACACTAATTTTATTAGTACTCAAAGCCGGTCTCTGGTCTCAATGCTTTTTCGGCAATTTTTTACAGGCCATAGCATTAGTTCCGTCAGTGGCCAAACCAATTAGGTTTCTTATTTTTAAAGGCGGGATTGGCAATATTTAAATTAATTAATGGGCAAATATTTATATGCAAAATGATGTTTGAAATAAATATTTTTAAGAATTTGAAAACTTAATTCAACTATCCGACCAAAATGTTACTTTGCCGACCAACCTACCAAATGAAAAAGAAGCGACCAAATTTGGTCGGACTGGTCGACACTCACCACCTATTTGTCGACTTCAAAGCCGTTTTCGATAGCAGGCATATGAGTTGCCTATACGCCGCGATGTCTGAATTTAGCATCCCCTCGAAATTGATTCAGTTGTGTAAAATGACGTTGAGCAATACCACAAGCTCCGTCAGAATTGGGAAAGACCTCTCCGAGCCATTTGCTACCAAACGGGGTTTCAGACAGGGTGACTCCCTTTCATGCGACTTCTTTAATCTGATGTTGGATAAGATAATAAGAGCTGCAGACCTGAAACTCTCAGGAACAATTTTCTACAANATAAAAGAAATTGTATCAAAAAAGTATGTACCAAAAATGCCAACACTGATGTATCACAAAGCAGATCACAAACAGTGTTGCCGCGCCGTCNCCCTTTCATGCGACTTCTTTAATCTGATGTTGGATAAGATAATAAGAGCTGCAGACCTGAAACTCTCAGGAACAATTTTCTACAAGAACTGCGAAGTCTGGTCTGCCTTCTCCAAGTTGGATAAGGAAGCAAAGCGAATAGGTCTGGCAGTCAACGAGGACAAGACCAAGTATCTCCTGTCATAAAACAAACAGTGGGCGTATTCGCGCCTTGGTACCCACGTTACTGTTGACAGTTATAATTTCGAGAAAGTAGAGAATTTCGTTTACTTGGAAATCCAACGGAGAATTACTCTTGTCAACAATTGCTACTTTGGAATGAGTAGGCAATTCAGGAGTAAAGTCCTCTCTCGACGCACGAAAACCACTTTCTGTAAGTCACTTGTCATGCCCGTGTTGGTATATGGCGCCGAAGTATGGACAATGACAACATCCGATGAGGCGGCTCTTGGAGTATTCGAGAGAAAGAAGACGATGGAATGATGAGCTTTACAACGACATGGACAAAGTGCAGCGAATTAAAATACAACGGCTCCGCTGGCTTGGCCATGTCTTTCGAATGAACTCCGACGCTCCAGCTCTGGAAGAATTCAACTCGAAACCCGCTGGTGGTAGCAGAGGAAGAGGGAGGTCCCCACTGCGTTGGAAAGACCAAGTGGAGAAGGACTTGGCTTCACTTGGCATTTCCAATTGGCGTCAGTTGGCACAGAAGAGAAACGACTGGCGTTATTTGTTGAACTCGGCCAAATCGCTTAGGCGGTTACAGCGCCAAATAAGAAGAAGAAGGATCAGTATGTGTACATAGTCATTATGGAATCCGTAATGCTACCACGTGCCGAGTGGGAAATGCCAGTTAAGTTGGTCTTCCAACATGAAAATGACCCGAAGCATACGGCAAAGGTCTTAAAATCGTGGTTCCAGAGGAATAAAGTGGACGTAATGGAGTGGCCCCCGCTATCCCCTGACGATAACCCTATAGAAAACTTATGTAGTAAAAAAGAGGATTGGTCGCAGTAATGTAGCAAATGCTGACCAATTTTTCTACAGTCCTGGGTGCGTGGAAGAATATATCTCCGACCATCGTCGATAATTTGATAGCATCTATGCCGAGGCGGTGCAAGGAAGCTATTAAATAAAAAAATTAAATATTAAGTTTTTCTATTTCCTTGCTCATAATGTACTGCTTTCTTTGAGTTGCAATTGTTTGGTGTGACTTAATATATGTGTTTTAGCATTTTGTTATTTACATTTAAGAAACTAACTTTGAAATTTGAATACATAAATCGTTTTCGTTTACGAAAATAAACATCCATTGCTTCAAAAAAAATTAAATTAAAAGGTTTCAGGCATTTAACTGCTTTGCAATCGACAGTATTCACATTATTATATTTCGGTTGCAAATGTTTTGCCGATACTGTAAGTACAGATGCCACATACATACCAAAGCATCTCGTAGTGGAGACACGAACCAAAATCAATTTAGTTCTATATCTTTCCAACTAGTAGCCGGAACTCAATATATAGGGGAACTTCGGGTATTGTGGTATATTAGTGTAATATGGTATAGCCGCTATATGCAATTCTGGCAAGTCTCAACATCTTTTATTATCTTAAAATATGATGACTTAAAAAAAGCGGGCTTGTTATACAGATATGGAGTAAAACCAGTTGGTTTTCCTTATATCGCACAAAAAAATGTGATCCAAAATTTTAATATTTTTTTTAACTGCAAGAAATCAATAATAGAAAATTTATATTTTGTAGGTTTTGTATGAGTTTGTTTGGAAATTTTGAAAATCGGCCATTGTGGTACACAAGAGGTCGGTTAAGGTATCGCAATACCACATTACCCTCCATACGTAAATTTTTAATTACTTGAACACCACTTTTAATCTAGATGCCAAAAATAGGAGAAATTCGAAAGTGGACTCAAGACAACATGATATAGGCGATAACTGCTGCGTTATTGTAATGTGGTACAGTATACCACATTATCCGAACCATATATACCACATATTTTTTGGGTTCTTTTAAATTTTTTTATAACTGTTATTTTTGAATATATGTATTTCATTGAAAAATATTTTCTAACTAAAGTTTCACTGTTCCCGAATAATAAATAATAATTAGAATAAAGCTCCTACATTTGCTACAGATTTTAAAAAACAAATACCTATACCTACGGTGGCCATATTTACGCGAGACAATACGGGACAAAAAATAATTATGCTAGTTTTTCCATAAAAGCTAACAAATCTTAACACCATCTTAAATGATCATTGATAAATGTACATACATACGTATGTTTTAGCCCTGAAACAGCATGCTTATAGTAACATCACAAATTTGTAGGATATATTTCTAGATATTTTTACTCCACAAAATTTTTTACAAAAGTTTCTTTATATTTTTTACGATAAAATGCAAGTTTTAAGTAGCTAGGACTTAGCGTTGATTTGTAGCAATTTTTTCATACAATAATCTGCTCGAAAATTTGTTGATAGGGAAGTAAATGAGCAGCACGTTGCAATTGCACTTTATTATACTCAATTTTAATAAGCTACAAAACTGCATCCAAATTTTTTTTTTCATTAAAAGGTTTGAAATTTTGGTGAAAATTTGCAGAATTAATTCTCATAGTATTTGCACAAAGTCGGAAATTTGATTTATATGGTTTTTGTTAGGAAAAGCTCTAATTAAAAAAAAATTAAAATATACATTATATAACCAAAGAAAAATAGCCGAACCTTGCTAAAATGTAATAATAACTGTTTGTGGAGAAAATAACGATCATATTCCACTCCTTTAAAACTGGTCCATAGGCATGCCACTTTAATGATCTCTTAAGGCGTCGAAATACCGAGCCCCGAATACGGGACAAATAGAGGATATTAAAATAAATACAGAACATTGGGCGTCCCGTATAAAATAAATTAATTGCCAGGACAATTGGTCAAAAACGAGGACTGTCCCGTATAATACAGGACGGAGGATGGTCACCGTACCTATACCACAATACCCGAGGTTCTCCTACCCCCTTAAACCACAAAAGCAAAAAAAAAATATTTATGTGTAGGAATACATCTTTGGTTTCGGTAGAGTAAAATTTGCGAAGCTGTACGCATAGCCCAGCAGAAAATTTCGATTTTCAGCAGAAAATTTTTATTTTCATTAGAAGCACCCTGTATCTAGTTGCTATTGCAAATGGTTGCATACATTTAGGCATATGCAGAGTAAGAGGAAATGCGATATAATTGATTATTACTTCCGATTATGGCAACCCCGCGCATGCATACGGCTTTGCACCGACATGTATACGTACTTAAAATTGGATATACATACATATCGTTGTTTAAAGTGGAAAACCGCGTATCAAGAAAATGCAAAACCGCGTATGTGAAGTTGTAGAAATAATTTTCTAGAGTGTAAAAACACTCATATTTCAAAATGGTTTTCTTTTTTATAAAGCAATGGCATATCTGCCTAGTTTATTTCAAGACGAATGGATAAGGATTGAGCCAAGAGCTTGTGTGAGCAATCGAATTTTTGGAAGCCAATGTCAGTTACGCGGTTTTGCAGAATCACGATACGCGGTTTTGTACTTTAAACGACGACATGTATGTATGAACTCAATTTTTGCAAGGGGTTTTGATATTCGTAGCATGGTTTTAGGCATATGTTCAGTAGTCTTGAAAAAAAGTAAGGCGAAAATTTAAAAAATACTGAAATCATTTTAACTGGGCCGTTGATAACTGGCAAACATACCCAGCAAAACCAGCGTGACCGAAAATCCAACGCAAACGCAAATTTGATGGTGTTACTAACCCACCAGTAATAATTTTTGATTGGAGTGCCATTTATTGTAGTCAAGCTAATCTTTTCACATATGAGCAAGAAGGCAAACTATTTGGTTTGAAAAATCACACGTACACAAACTTCTGGGAGCATTTTTGATTCACTATTAAGAATGTGATAGCAAAACCTGCCGAAATTAGCGGGCACGCGTTACGGTCACGTCACTAGGGTACATGTCCATATATATGTATGTTGATTTATTTATTTAAAAGTTATTTGAGTACATACATAAATGTTACAATGTGTATATATGTATTTTAATAGTATTAATATGAACTTAAATTCGACTGAGAGGTTATTCGCGCACGTCCGATTGTCACCGTTCTCCTCTTACAACTGACTCGTTTCTTCGTTTTCTTTATTTTAGTCGTCTCGTCCTTGTCTCAGTAATTCGTGCAGGGTTGTTATTTTTTGTACCTTAGCCCGCTCCTAGTTTTTGCTATTCCTACAATCGGCCTTCCTGACTTTCGTTCGTCCACGAACGACGGCTGCCATTTTTTCATGTATTCCACCACCGTCGTCGTCCGATTCGGCCCTTCATGCTCTCCTAATTTTTCTACGTCATACCGACCGTGATTTAAAATTTTCACTACTTTATACGGCCCCAAATATTTTTTCTTAAGCTTAAGTGCCGGACCAAACTGAGTCCTTTTTATGGCCACCAAATCANGCATACCGACCGTGATTTACAATTTTCACTACTTTATACGGCCCCAACTATTTTTTCTTAAGCTTAAGTGCCGGACCAAACTGAGTCCTTTTTATGGCCACCAAATCATTTTCTTTGTAGGACTGCTCGACCTTTCTCTTTGAATTAAAACCTTTCCGGTTTTCCTCCTGAATTGCCCTGATACTATTCTTTGCCGTTTCTCTAATCTGCTCACGTCTCTAGCTCTTTTATAACATCGTCTTTTATCAATTCTGACAAGTCTAACTGCTTATCCAAACGCATACTTAATCCTGTTAAAAGTTTAAAGGGAGAAACTTTAGTACTACGGCTCGGACAATTGTTTAAATACTGCTGTACGGTATCTACGTGTTTATACCACTGATCAGGATTTTCTAGAGATAGTTTTGTCAACATTGGAATCACAGTCCGATGGATTCGCTCCACCTGCCCGTTCCCACGTGGAACTCCTGTGGCAATTAAAAGGTGTTGTATGCCCTGCTCCCTACAGTAATCTTTAAAAGCCTGGGACGTGAAAGCCGCGCCCCTATCTGTCACAATTCTTTTGGGATTTCCGAAAATGGCCGCTTATTTTCTCAGTCTGTCCATTACTGCTGAGGCTCCTGTGTCTTTTACCGAATACAACCATGTAAATTTGGAAAAGGCGTCTACGACTGAAAAAATGTGATTATATCGCTTTGATGTGGCTGTCAAAGGTCCTAAGTGATCAACGTGGTAGGTACTCAACGGGTAATCGTCTTTGGGGATCGGGGTAAGGAAACCTTCCTTCTTCCCCAATTTCGAATTCGCGACAATGCACTCAATACAACTGTTTATTATATTTGCTACCTTCTGACTTAATTTCGGTATAAAGTATAATTTCTCCACTAGCTCTTGTGTTTTACGTGCACCGAAATGCCCTTGCGCATGAACATTTTTTATAATCTCATCTTCCATTGCCAGCGGAATAACGACAAGCTCTTTAGAAGGGTCCTTACAAAGTACATCGTGGGCTATATAAAAATATTCATAAGCCCCTTTCTCTAAAATTATTCTAATCGCTTTTGTCCAATCATCATTTTGCTGTGCTTGGAGCAAACGATGCCTTAATGTTTCCTCCATTTGAAGACAGTACATCCTGCTTAAAGCGTCTGCATGCTTCATTTGAACACCAGATCTGTGAACAATTTGATAATTAAACTCCTCTAGGAATAAAGCCCATCTAGCCACTCTGGGAGGTACGTCGTCTTTCCGCATTGTTAACGCAAAAGCATTACAATCGGTGACTACAGTAAACTTTGTCCCTTTTAAATAAATTCGCCATTTCTTTAAAGCTACTATAACTGCTAATACTTCCAGCTCATACGAGCTATACTTTTCCTCAGTATGACTAGTTTTCCTGCTTAAGAACTGTACCGGATGGAAGTTTTGGTCTTCGCTCCACTTTTGCATGAATATTGCTCCATACCCGAATTTGGAAGCGTCAGTGTGGATTTCTGTCTCCGCGTGGGGGTTAAATAAACGCAATACAGGCGATGTTATTAGTAATTTTTTCAGCTTCTGAAAAGATGATAACTGCTCCTCCCCCATTTTAAAACTGCTACTCTTTTTTAACAAATCTGACAAAGGTTTCGCTACCAATGCATAGTTGTTTACAAACCGTCTAAAATACGATGTAAGGCCAAGAAACCTCTCAACTGTTTTCCTGTCTTTTGGTATTGGATAACGTTCAATTGCCTCAACTTTTTCTTCGGATGGTTTAATTGTGCCTTGCTCAACTACATATCCGAGAAAGCTAACCCTTCGCTCCAAGAACTGACATTTTTTCCATTTTATTCGAACGCCATGCTTCGACCCTACTTCTAATACTTTTTGTAATTTCTGTATCCCTTCGTCCACATCCCTTGATGGGATAATAATATCATCCATGTATATAGAAATCGTTCCGTCTTGAATAAGTTCCCTAAACACAAAGTTTATGAACCTACAAAACACAGCAGGCGAATTGCAGATTCCGAACGGTACATATTTGAATTCATATTGGCCGTCTGGTGTCACAAACGCCGTATATTTTCTCGACTCTTCAGCCATTGGCACGTGGAAGAACCCATCTTCCAAGTCCAATGTGCTGAAAACATTCGCTCCCTGTAACCTGTCTAATACGTCATCGATTCGCGCCATTGGGAAGTTATCGCGAACAATTTTCTTATTTAATAAGCGGTAGTCACAGCACAACCGCTTTGACCCGTCTTTTTTGCTCATGATTACGATTGGCGATGCATAATTCGAAAAAAATAATACCCGCTCTCAGCCAATCTTCTACTTGCTGATTTACAAACTGCTTATCTTCCCAAGACAATCTACGTGGACGCTGACACACTGGTATTTCATCACTTAGAATTATTTTCATTTCTGTTGGACAACCCTCACTGCTATGAGGGTATAGTTCTTTATCATTTCCTGTATAACTTGATGTTCAATGTGCTCACCTGCATTCATACATAAATCCTCAAACTCATTTATCAAATCTAACCTTTTCTCCTTACTCCCTTTTCCTTCTTGCAACTTTGTACCTGTTCTAAAAACGAACTGTACGCCTTCCGGTTTCACGTTGATATCAACTTTGTCTAAAACTGAGGTACCAATAAACACTGGGTATGGAATAGCTCTCTCACTCGTTATGTGAAATGTTTGTAAAAATTTAAAACCGTCAACTTCTATGTCCGTGAGAAAACTACCATAAGTTTCGAATTTTTTATCGCAGGCACCGTACAATGTTCTTTTGTCATTTGTCAACTTTCCGTCAAATTTAATTTGGTCGAAAGTGTCACGCCTTACTAAACAAAGACAATATCCTGTATCTACCAACGCATTGGTTTCGAACCCCTCTATCTTTATAGTTTTCACTGGTAAGTTGTATCGACTCTTTTCAATATTTACAACATTTACCTTTTCGGGCTCTTTCTTAACTTTAACAGTATCAGAACTCCTGCACTCAAATGATTTGTGCCCCACACCGTTACATTTAAAACATTTAATTTGTTTGCTAGTACAATCACGAATCAAATGTGTAGTACTTCCACACCTGAAGCAGGGCTTTGCAACCTTTTGAGTGCCGGATGAACTTGGCGCGTTTTGTTGGTGAGTGGCTTTAAATATTTGAGTTGCCGTCTTGCAATGGATTTTTTCATAAATTTTTATTTTGTCTTTTAGTTCACTAATTGTGTTTGCTTCGTACAATACTGATTTGTTTATTTTCGTATCTGGGATACCTTCAATAAAATAGGAAATTAAGCTCTCAGTATCAACATCTAATGGTTTGCCGATTTCCGTGAGTGCGTATAAGAATTCGCGATATGTTTCGTTTGTTTTCTTTTTCCGACATCTTAATTGATTGTGAATCTCAGATGATGTTAACTTTTTCCCAAACTCATTTACTAAGTCCTTTTTCAATAACTCCCAACTAACCAAACCGCGTTGACTCCTAATAAACAACTTGGCTGCCCCTTTAAGCAATTGCTTACCGTAAATAAATTTCTGAACACTATTCCAACCGACCACCAAGGCATTTTCCTCAAATTCGTTAATCCATTGCTGTACTTCAATATTATCATCACCACTAAACTGAGGCAAACTTTCCTGTATATCTTTGAAAGTAAATAAAGACCCGCGAGTCGAAGCGACAAGGGCAGCGGAACCATTTTCATTTTCTGGCGCATCTTCGTAAGACGAGCTAATTGAGCTATCATTATCAACCGCTTCATGGCCGTAATGCAACAACAAACTTTTTTGCAACTCGCCTTTTCGCCCAGTCGTAGGTTTATTCACCTCACGAAGAGCTTCTTGCAACTGTCTTACGTTAAAGGTCAATATTGTCTGTCTGTCCATTTCACCACTTTACAATTCTAAGTATCACAAAACAAAACTTAAGTCTAAACAGCTATTCTTTGTTTAAATATTTTTCAATATTAATTAAATTCGTTCATACAAAAGTGATTTATTTATATCAACTTATCTGTTACTTCTTGGTTTCTTCTCCTTCAGATCAACTCTTCACTTGCCAATCGTGTTTCGTTTTTTCCTTCTTCGCTTTTCGTATATTGAAATATGTTTCGTCTCTATTTTGTTAAAACTGTTTTTCCCCTTTCTCGTCGTTTCTTCTTCGCTAAGCTTGTCGTTTTGCTATTGCTGCTCTTATTGCTTTTCTTCTCATCAGTTAACTCGCCCTATACGTTTTGTTTTGCTCTTTAAATTCGCTTGACGAATGCTTTTTTTTTGTGCTTCTAATTCTAGCTTTATTGTCTTCACTGCAGCTCGCTGTTTTGCAACTTCTATTTCCTTCTCGATTTTTCCTCCTCACCAGTTCGTTCGCCGAAAACCTTTTGTTTTTCTTCTTCAATTCGACTCTTCGCTTGACAAATGCTGTTGTCTTACTTTTGCATTTCCGACTTCTCTGCAACTCGCTATTTTGCAACTTCTATTTGCTTCTTTTCGTTTTTCTTCTGCTCAACAATTTGCTCGGTAAATAAGTTTCATTTTTTTTTTCAATTCGACTCGTTGCTTCGTAAGTTTGTACTTCTTTTCTCCTTCACCTTGACTTGTAGCTTCACAAATTCTGTTGGTCTGCTTTCGTAGCTATTGTTCTCTGCTCTAACTTTCGCTGCCTAATCGTAACCGATTTTCCCCTTTGTTGTGAAGTGTTTTCCATAAAATTTAGCAGACGTTACCTTCGAAAACGATGCAACGCTTCCCTTCGTTGCCAAATTTCGAATTTTATGACGCCTACACTTTAATGGTACAGTTTATGAATATTGGTTTTGCCGACGTTACTTTTTAAAACGCTGAAGCGCTTCGCTTCGTTGCCAATTCTCGAATTTTATGACGCATATACGTTTTTGGTACAGTTTTTGCACCTCGGTTTTTGCGTTTTCGCAATTTTTTAATGTTAATTTTATATAGTTTGACGACGCTGAAGCAAATTTTTGAACGGAATGCACAAGTTTCCTTAGCGTTTGTCGTTTATAGATTTTTGCAATTTCGCGCACTGCACAATTTCCTGCTTCCCAGCGTTTGACGACGCTAGAGATTTAAAATTTTGCGACCACAAAAGCTTATGTTTATTTCTAATCGTTTTTCGATGCTAGAATTAAGCAATTTTGCGCACCAAGGAATTTTCGGTCCTGCTGTTTTTTAGCGTTTTGACGACGCTACGGAACTTCAATTTTGCGCACCACACCAGTTTTGTTTCTAAGCGTTTGATGACGCTATAATTTTGCGAATTAATTTAGCGTTAGTGAGCACTGCCTTTATTGCGGAAACACAACACAACGAAGTTTAAAGCGTTTAACGACGCTTAGAGTACAACGCTTGCGCACGCTTGCGTTCTCGCGAACAGCACCACTCAAGTTCACTTTACGCTTATTTTACGCACACTTTTTATTTTTGGTGCATTCCCGGACGAGCCCCCAAATTATATGTAGATTTATTTATTTAAAAGTTATTTGAGTACATACATAAATGTTACAATGTGTATATATGTATTTTAATAGTATTAATATGAACTTAAATTCGACTGAGTGGTTATTCGCGCACGTCCGATCGTCACCGTTCTCCTCTTACAACTGACTCGTTTCTTCGTTTTCTTTATTTTAGTCGTCTCGTCCTTGTCTCAGTCATTCGTGCATGGTTGTTATTTTTTGTACCTTAGCCCGCTCCTAGTTTTTCCTATTCCTACATGTATATATACATATGCATGGATGATATAAAAGCTCTAATTCAACACTTTTCGTGTTAAATCCTGTAAAAAGGTCAAACGGAAAAATCACTCTCTGAAGTGAAAGTAAAAAGTGAGTAACAGCAAAAAGTACGGGCATAAAAAAAGCATCGGGTAAAATCTTCCATCTTCATTTTCTACAAAACTCTCCAAAAATCGCTCTCATTTACTTGTTTTTTGAGTACGGGATCTTTTTTCCTGTAACTTCCTGCACGATCGTGTAAAAACCTGTAAGTTCATTGAGTACTGGATGAGAGCTAATACAAGATTTCACAAAGAGAAGACGAGAGTAAGAGGAAATTCAAATGAATTTAGATTCCCATTTAGCAAACAAAAGATGGCATTATATGTATTCATGACTTTAACGTAAACCCAGCGACGGATAAAGCAGAACCACAGATTACACAGGTCAAGGTGACTCATGCTCATGAGATCAGAGTAGTGGTTTCCGATAGATTTTGGGTCGCTGAATCCAAACCTGAGCACAGAATTGCTCGATCTCATCAGGTTTTTTAAATATCCTAACCCAAAAGTGCGAAAAATGCGATTTTTCTCTATATTTGACAGGGACGTGAACCGGATGAAAAATTTTGTCGGTTCGGTTCAGCGGTTCGAACCGTTTTTGCACTTTTGGATTGGTTCGTCAAATCAGTTTTTTTGGTCTTTGAACCGGGGTTTCGGTTCGGTTCAACGNATTTTCACCTTTCCGAAAGCCACCGCAACATGGTAAGCCGGGATGTATCAATTTTGAATAATTTAGCGTCCTTAAATTTCGAAATATTGAAGTTTCAAGCATTTCTGAAATTTACCGTTATATGAAAAGCGGCCTCAATTTTAGTTTGATTTCAATAATTTTTAACGATTTGCTTTTATGTGGCAAGCACAATAGCCACACCGAGTTTGGTATAAATTGGTAGACCGGTTACCGAGATACATATATGTGATCACAAGTCGGCGGTGCCACGCCCGTTTTCAAAAATGTTATCACAAACGTATTTCTTGGTAAAGGATTGTCGCAAGCATCAATTTTGAATAAACCGTTATATGGGAGATAGGCGTGGTTATTGTCCGATTTTGCCCATTTTCAAAACCATCCGTCCTACGCCCGAAAGAAGTGCACGTACAAAGTTTCGTTAAGATATCTCAATTATTACTCGAGTTATCGTGTGCACAGGCGGACGGCCGGACGGACAGTCACCGCTTAATCGATTNCCACAAGCCGGCGGTGCCACGCCCGTTTTCAAAAATGTTATCACAAACGTATTTCTTGGTAAAGGATTGTCGCAAGCATCAATTTTGAATAAACCGTTATATGGGAGATAGGCGTGGTTATTGTCCGATTTTGCCCATTTTCAAAACCATCCGTCCTACGCCCGAAAGAAGTGCACGTACAAAGATTCGTTAAGATATCTCAATTATTACTCGAGTTATCGTGTGCACAGGCGGACGGCCGGACGGACAGTCACCGCTTAATCGATTTCGCTTTTCATTCTGATCTTTTATGTATACACTTGTCTATATATATCTCGATTCGTTTTACCTGTTACAAATAACCCTTATGTGACCAAAGTTATAATACCCTTGTGCACAAGTGCGCTCTGGTATATAAAATAACGCGCAAGGTTAAGTTCAAGTGTAACAACGCGCAAGGTTAAGGGTCAAGTGTCTGTCAAATGAGATGGGTTGTCTTTACAATTTGATATTGTCTCATGGTAAACAAACATGGTATGTATTAACATGTTTAACAAAAAGTGGGTACATTTATCTATTAAAACTTGGTTAAAACGAACCTTTAAACCTTTATGGAAAGTGGTTTGGTTTTCGGTTCGGATCAAACATTTGTGGAAAATTTCGGTTCGGTTAATGGTTCAGTTAATTAATAGAAAAAAACGGTTTTCCGGTTCAAAACCGGTTCGGTTCGAAACCGGTTCACGTCCCTGATATTTGAGGTTATGTAGCGACTCGACATTTCGTTTTCTCAAAAAACTACCTTAAAGTATAGGTCTTACTCTTTCAAATGCCGTTGAGTTTGTTCAAATATCTTTTTTTCTCTAAGATACGCAATTTTAAAGTTTTGAAGTTGTATGAACTACGCAGCTTTTTTTTAGGTCTTTGGACTGCATTTCTTTAAGCTTACACTTTTGTATTTGACATTTTCTTATCTTATATTATCTTTGACTTAAGCTGGGATCACACGATTTGTACATTTGGCTAAAAATTTGTCAAATTCGTAGACAAATCATGTGAACGCTAAATTACATTTGTTATTTATCAGGAAAGCCAAATATTTGCCTTCTTGTGGCAAATGAAAAACAACCCTGGTGGCTAAATCGTGTGAACGCAATGCTGCTACATAAGCCAAATAAAAATTACGCAAATGACCAAATATCTGATTTGCCACCTGATGACAAATGCCAGTGACAAATATACAAATATTGTTGAGCGGTATTGCCATTTCGTGCTTGTGAACCTTTGTATTTTCCAATTTTGGTAAAATTTTAATATTTAATATAATATTCGTATCCGAAAACTACCGAAAAATATCACGTTATTTGAAAACAATAATTTTAAAATATTTGCTCAAACTGAACATTTGAAAACATGTACA
>NW_016157561.1:211753-211984 GCF_001687245.7 Rhagoletis zephyria
AGTATACATACATAGGGTGCCCATTCTCAAGACAAATTAACCATTTATAAATGGTTGTAAACAACGAAATGTTTTCTCTTAAATGGCATATGTATTTTTCATCGGGCAAACAGAAATAAAGTAACGAGCAAGTATGTATATGCTTCAACCTATGAAAAACGCGTTTTTTACCTTCAGCCCAGATTTTGAGGGTGTATTCAAAATTCTGAGTACCTGTGCGTATATATTATT
>NW_016157561.1:213197-213967 GCF_001687245.7 Rhagoletis zephyria
AAAGCGAAATGTCTTATCTTGAATCACATACATATATACGTATTTTTCACCGGGTAAACAGAAATAAAGTTGCGAGCAAGTATACCTGTGCGTCACCCTTTGAAAAACGCGGTTTTTGACCTTAAGCCAGATTTTGAAGGTGTATTTAAAATTCTGAGTATGCAGAATTTACTGCTTGAATAGACCTACAACAAGTGTGAACCTCGAAAAAACTATATAAATTTTTTTGTCACACAGTGTAATTTAGGTCGTCTTTAATAATCTGTATATCGTCGTTTAACGTACAAAACCGCGTATCAACAGAAAGGCAAAACCGCGTACGTGAGGTTGCAAAAATTATTTTCTAGAGAGTAAAAACACTCATATTTCAAAATGGTTCTCTTTCTTATAAAACAATCGCATTTCTGGATAGTATATTTCAGGGCGAATGGATAAGGATTTAGCCAAGAGCTTCTGTAAGCAAATCTAATTTTTGGTAGCAAATGTCAGTTACGCGATTTTGCAGAATGACGATACACGGTTTTGTACTTTATACGACGATATGCATGTAAGATATATTCAGCAGAATTAAATACTGAATGTTGCGGTTGAAAATACAAATATATGGATCTTTATTCTTTGATCATTACTCTTCAACTGAACTAACGATTATCAAAATTCTGTTAACAACGTTGAGTTCAAACTTAAAACTAAGTATTTAAAATTAACAGTAAATCTTATTCGAGAGTGAGAGCGAGAAAGGAAAGAGTTTGACATATTTATATATAACT
>NW_016157561.1:221337-225637 GCF_001687245.7 Rhagoletis zephyria
TAGTAAGTCTATTCATGATGAAATTTCAAAGCATACTGAGCATCTTTCTCTTTGACACCATGTCTGAAATCCCACGTGATCTGTCAAATACTAATGCATGAAAATCCTAACCTCAAAAAAATCACCCGTTACATGAGATTTGGAAGTTTTTAACCAGATGTCCAATCGCCATGTTTGAGGTATCGTTGGAAAGGTATTTTAAAGTGTGTCCAAAAAATGTATTCAAGTTTCATACAAGATTATCCGATTCTTAAAAATTTGTCTAAAGTGTTGCGAAACAAAAAAAAGGCGTGAGTACTAGGTACTCATGAAATTTTATGTGTAAACATATGCGTACGGCAAAGCATAAAAATACGTTTACATATAAATATAATCCCAATCAAAGCTCGTTAGCTGTCAAATTGGTTGTGCTTGTTATTCACACAATTCGAGGAAAAGTTAAACTTCTTCTCTGTGCCACCGTGGTTACTTCTTTCTGCTACACATATTATGCTGTTTAAATATATTTTCATTTAATATTTTATTAAAAATACCTTTACAACCCTCTTTTCCTTACTAGCGTCAATTTTTGTTTACTTTAACATTTGACATTCCTCCTCTTCTTCGCAACCATAATCGATAAAACTAGGTTGGTTTAATCTGAGATTATTTTATAATTATAATTTTGTTTGGCTAATCTCCTTTTTTACAGATTAGGGAGTTAAGCTCGAAAACGAGGATAATCTTTTTATATGTAAATCTATTATTAGGCGATTCAGCTACATACATAAACATGTAGGTTAGGTTAGAAATTAAACATTAATTTCACTTAATTTTAATCATTTTGCTGATTTAATTTTTTTTTATTCATATTCATTTTCAATTCTTTTAATACATGAAATTATCGGTATAATTGGTAAAATATGATACTTGTATATACCTGTGACTCAAGGGCGTTAAAATATCTTGAAAAAACCGCATTAATTACTGTTTTTGAACTTGTAGTTTGAGCATTTCTACTTGTATATATTCCTAAATTTAGTTTTTCTTTTTCTTTTCTTTCATGAGATCAGAGTAGTGGTTTCCGATAGATTTTGGGTCGCTGAATCCAAATCTGAGCACAGAATTGCTCGATCTAATCAGGTTTTTTAAATATCCTAACCTAAAAGTGCGAGGTTATGTAGCGACTCGACATTTCGTTTTCATTTTGTACATTTGGCTAAAAATTTGTCAAATTCGTAGACAAATCATGTGAACGCTAAATAACATTTGTCATTTATCAGAAAAGCCAAATATGTGCCTTCTGTTGGCAAATGAAAACCACCCTGGTGGCCAAATCGTGTGAACGCAATGCTGCTACATAAGCCAAATAAAAATTAAGCAAATGACCAAATATCTAATTTGCCACCTGATGACAAATGACAGTGACAAATATACAAATATTGTTGAGCGGTATTGCCTTCGTGCTTGTGAACATTTGTATTTTCCAATTTTGGCAAAATTTTAATATTTAATATAATATTCGTATCCGAAAACTACCGAAAAATCTCACGTTATTTGAAAACAATAATTTTAAAATATTTGCTCAAACTGAACATTTGAAACATGTACATATACGTATTCGACTGTAGCTGAGTTTGCAGAGAAGTGTGCGACTATTTTTAAGCTTTCATGAGGTCCCACGTTCTTATGCCGGCAGACGAACATATTAAAAAGTATTTATAAAAGTATATATAATTTCTGAGTAAAATTAACTATGAAAAAGCATATGTGAAGTTCAGAATGAGAAATTTCAGAAAACCAACCAGAAAAGTATTCGTTTCACAACCCTTCGTGGCACTTTACTATTCACCTTTCTTTCAGTTTTCGGATCTCTTTCCGCAGTTTTTGCTGGCTATACACGTATACATACAGTGTATAGCCAGCAAAAACTGCGGAAAGAGATCCGAAAACTGAAAGAAAGGTGAATAGTAAAGTGCCACGAAGGGTTGTGAAACGAATACTTTTCTGGTTGGTTTTCTGAAATTTCTCATTCTGAACTTCACATATGCTTTTTCATAGTTAATTTTACTCAGAAATTATATATACTTTTATAAATACTTTTTAATATGTTCGTCTGCCGGCATAAGAACGTGGGACCTCATGAAAGCTTAAAAATAGTCGCACACTTCTCTGCAAACTCAGCTACAGTCGAATACGTATATGTACATGTTTCAAATGTTCAGTTTGAGCAAATATTTTAAAATTATTGTTTTCAAATAACGTGAGATTTTTCGGTAGTTTTCGGATACGAATATTATATTAAATATTAAAATTTTGCCAAAATTGGAAAATACAAATGTTCACAAGCACGAAGGCAATACCGCTCAACAATATTTGTATATTTGTCACTGTCATTTGTCATCAGGTGGCAAATTAGATATTTGGTCATTTGCTTAATTTTTATTTGGCTTATGTAGCAGCATTGCGTTCACACGATTTGGCCACCAGGGTGGTTTTCATTTGCCAACAGAAGGCACATGTTTGGCTTTTCTGATAAATGACAAATGTTATTTAGCGTTCACATGATTTGTCTACGAATTTGACAAATTTTTAGCCAAATGTACAAAATGAAAACGAAATGTCGAGTCGCTACATAACCTCGCACTTTTAGGTTAGGATATTTAAAAAACCTGATTAGATCGAGCAATTCTGTGCTCAGATTTGGATTCAGCGACCCAAAATCTATCGGAAACCACTACTCTGATCTCATGAAAGAAAAGAAAAAGAAAAACTAAATTTAGGAATATATACAAGTAGAAATGCTCAAACTACAAGTTCAAAAACAGTAATTAATGCGGTTTTTTCAAGATATTTTAACGCCCTTGAGTCACAGGTATATACAAGTATCATATTTTACCAATTATACCGATAATTTCATGTATTAAAAGAATTGAAAATGAATATGAATAAAAAAAAATTAAATCAGCAAAATGATTAAAATTAAGTGAAATTAATGTTTAATTTCTAACCTAACCTACATGTTTATGTATGTAGCTGAATCGCCTAATAATAGATTTACATATAAAAAGATTATCCTCGTTTTCGAGCTTAACTCCCTAATCTGTAAAAAAGGAGATTAGCCAAACAAAATTATAATTATAAAATAATCTCAGATTAAACCAACCTAGTTTTATCGATTATGGTTGCGAAGAAGAGGAGGAATGTCAAATGTTAAAGTAAACAAAAATTGACGCTAGTAAGGAAAAGAGGGTTGTAGAGGTATTTTTAATAAAATATTAAATGAAAATATATTTAAACAGCATAATATGTGTAGCAGAAAGAAGTAACCACGGTGGCACAGAGAAGAAGTTTAACTTTTCCTCGAATTGTGTGAATAACAAGCACAACCAATTTGACAGCTAACGAGCTTTGATTGGGATTATATTTATATGTAAACGTATTTTTATGCTTTGCCGTACGCATATGTTTACACATAAAATTTCATGAGTACCTAGTACTCACGCCTTTTTTTTTGTTTCGCAACACTTTAGACAAATTTTTAAGAATCGGATAATCTTGTATGAAACTTGAATACATTTTTTGGACACACTTTAAAATACCTTTCCAACGATACCTCAAACATGGCGATTGGACATCTGGTTAAAAACTTCCAAATCTCATGTATGTATAAGCGAGACACTCGCGCCAAAGAACGTCAATCTATAAGAGGAGACAACACGTTATAATTGTAGCGAGTGTGAACGTCAGGAGCGTGCCTTCTCTTTTCATCCAACCACAAAACGTATTTGGGTAAAAGAGAAAACACGCTCCTGATGTTCCCACTCGTTACAATTATAACGTGTTGTCTCTTCTTATAGATTTACGTTCTTTGCTCGCGCGCACTGCCGTGCATTGTCGCCACTTAGTGCTTTTCGCACTAAATTGAGTGCTTTTTGTAATTCAAAACGCGAAAATTTTTATGTTTGGTGCTTGGTGCTTTTTTTTAGTTTGAAGACACCAAAACTGTAAATCTGAAACAAAAATAGAAGTTAAATTAGGGCAATTGGAAGTTTCGTAAGGAACTTTACAAAAATGGAAATAAAATCATGGCACAACGACAATCATAAGCGAGAGCATATGTTTGTCAAAAAAATATGTGGCAGCACTTTCAATCATGCCGGTAACACTGGACCACAAATTTCAACTTTTTCTCTTTACCAGAAACGCCGTTATGAAATTCTTATGTAAAATCACCCCCTGATTCCGAAAATCAAGGTTATTTTTAATTCTATGGTACCGTTTTTGAGATATTTGCAATTTACCGTTTTTGCAAAAAAAA
>NW_016157561.1:225647-242103 GCF_001687245.7 Rhagoletis zephyria
TTTTTTTTTTTTTTTGCAAAAACGGTAAATTGCAAATATCTCAAAAACGGTACCATAAAATTAAAAATAACCTTGATTTTCGGAATCAGGGGGTGATTTTACATAAGAATTTCATAACGGCGTCTCTGGTAAATTTTGGCCGTCGACCAGTGTAATTTGCCATTGCCTGAAAAACGTCCATGTTGCTGGGACTAGAAATCGATCTTTAAGGTTTTAATTTGGGCTCAATTTGTTTTACTTTTTACGAATATTAACAAAAAAAAAACACCAGCATCTCCTAACAGTAAAATGAGTAACGAACCTTCGACCGGCGAGTAAGAAACATTAATTTTTATTAATTTGAATCGGCATACCGACAATAAAATTTTGTATGCATACAAAGTCCATTAAATCCTCCAATAAATAATAAAATTATAGTTTAAACAACTAAAACCTCGCTATTATAATTTCCATGCGTACTGTCATTAGGTATGTAAATTGAGAATATAAATCGCTGCATCTTTTAGGCGCATCAATATTACATATTTACATCCCGAGCTAATAGAAGGGAGGTAATAATAAAAATGTGGTGCTTTTCTCGAGAAAAAACGCTATTTTTCTTGGGATTTAGTGCCTTTTCAAATTCAAAACTTGGCAACACTGCTGCCGTGTACTGTGATATCCCTGCAGTAAATCGCGCTAGCTCAGGACTAGCGCAGAACTAGCTCTTTAAGAGGCTGTACTGATTCTCGATTTTTCCCAATGCAATGCTTTCAACTGTCTCTTTTTACATGGCGATGTCCAAGAAGTGGAAATTGCCCCCCTCTGCAGAATTAGTTTTAAAGTGGCTCCATTTTGGACAGTTCTGGGGCAATATGGGGAAAACTATTTAAACTCGATTATTGGATATTGTTACTTTTCTGAACCGGTTCGATCTTGGACAGATCTGCGACAAGTTATTTATTTAAAAAAATTCTGATTGCATTTTATTAAATCTTTATTTATTCTTCTATTTTATTTACATTAAATTTGATCATTTTCTCTTCAATATTTAAGCGGCACTCAACAATTCAAATTTATTAAATTTGAAAATGACAACTGCCTCCACCGCGATTTGAACTCGCGATCAACGATGTTAGGGTCGGAGGTCTTCCCGCTGAGCTATTTTCGTATTGTACGAGGAGTGAGAATTTGTGCATTTACTTCTCAACAGAGAGCAACTAGCACACCGAAAGTTTAAACTGTTCCTCTCTGAAATGTGTAGGGCGGAACTAGCGCTTTAACATACTGGCCCGTAGTCATAGTCAAAATAAAGTCGACTTTAAAGTTAGTTGCAGCTTTTTGACATAATTTTCAATGGGATATCTGTCAAAAAAGCTGCAACTATCTTTAAAGTCGACTTTATTTTGACTATGACTACGGGCCACTGTCTCTAAATTTTACTGCAGGGATGTTACAAACAACCATTATGTGAACAAAATGAATATGCTCTTGCGGACAAGTAGGCTCGGGTATAAACAACTTTATATGGACCACCCGATATATGCCGTCCTTGCAGCAATTTCCCCACCATTGTTCTGTATTTATAAAATTAATTCCTTGGTTGTTTTACCGTTGAGTAAAATCTTTTTAACGATTTTTATAATTAAAACAGTTGATCGCTCAAACAGTTTCCTAATTACATTTACTACCTTGCTACTTCTTTTCGCACAATTTCGCCTTTCCATACAAAATTGCACTCTTTGATAAGCATGCACGGTTGCACACACAGAAACAGAATATTTAATACGCGTACAATTACACTCCGTACATATGTATAAGTACATACTCGACCAATCCACTACACCCGTCCAACTTCAGCCGCTGTATAACGTTGAACAAAAATGGTTCGCCAAAAAAAAATGTAGAGTGCCGACCAACATGCACTGCATAACTTAAGGTGAATGTACTTACTATATCTACGGTTTTAGTGGCGTTGCGAAAATAAACAAATGTCCAGTTGCTGGTTGCACTCTGCAACTAATTGAGAGCCATAGATAAACAAGGCAACTGCTGGAGCAAGCAGTCAGTCCCCGGGGAAAACACGGTCAGTCGCCAGCTGCCTGCAATCGCAAAAGGGCGGCTGCGTGGCTGAAACAAAGAAATGGTTGGAGGGATGGTCTCCCGCCTTCTCAGTTGGTTACTGCCTACTACGGTCATCGTAAAACATTGCTATTCTGCGGTACTGCATAATTTCACTGTGCTCGAATCGGAAACTTTTTTTTTGAACATTGATGTGTCACAAGTGGTAAATATAATTCGAGTACGCTGATTTCAGTGATCATAGTCGTTTTCTAGTTTTCGAGTTATTCGCGTTTCAAATTTTCACCGAAAAGACCCCAAAAAACACTTTTTTATATTTCAACCATTTATTCAACATATAGGTATAGTAAAAAATTAATATATATACCCAGCCAGCAAGAAAACGTAAATTTTATGAACATTATGTTTTGCGATGGATTCTCGACCCGTAAAAAGTTAGAAAAAGGCTCGTAAACGATAAAACAAAAAAAAAGTAAAAGAACGAGGCTTGTAGTAATTTTTCAGCACAAGAAAAAATTTTCATTCTGTTGGAAATTTTTCTTGAACCACAATATTTTATAATATATAATATCCGCATACGAATGCTTTTCCGATCCGTTTACGACTGTTCGTAGGCGATCGACAATTTTAAGCGAAAAAGTACTCAAAAACGAATCGTAGACGGCTATCATATACGACTTTTTAGCCGGTTTTTCTTCGAGAAAATATCCAGTTACGAGCTCGTTTACAATGATTTTGCTGGCGGGATATACATATTCCCGTATGTATGTATTTGTACATATTTTTGAGCTCATATTTACATTTTTATGTATATATGTTTTCTTCTCATTACAAAATCAACAAAACTCAAAACCAACGACTTCCCATCACTTGTTATGTTTGTGTGTACATATTAGGGTCTCCGTTATTACAAAGTTAATTTTTTCTTAGCGTCGCCCCTAGAATTTCATATTCTGCCCCATAACCGCATATAAAACCAAAATAAGTTTTTAGAATTAAGTATAAATCTATGGAAATTTCATGGGATTTTTTTACTTTTTGCATTTAATGGTTTTTCTTTTGAACCAATCAGTGTACATTGAGTAGATACATATTCTAATAGGAACGTGAGTGCTCTACAAAAAAGCAGACCAGAACCTCACTCGCGTTTATTTTATCCAATCAATCGAGTTAATATTTCAAACAGGTGGCAACCATCTCAAAAATATTTCAAATCAACAGCAGTAATGTTTCTTAAACCTTTTTAGTTTAATACCCAAGCTTGATGCTTCTTTAGTTTGATACACATATCGTAATATTTCTTTTACTTTATTAATTTTATTGACTTTAAGATATGCAAACAGGTGGCAATCCTCCTTAAAATTATTTTCTACCATAAGCCTTCTTTGGTATGATACCCATATTGCAATGATTCATTTATCTTATCAATTTTACAAACAGATGGCAACCCCCCAACTTTTTTTTTAGCTTTAAATGATCTTGTTATAAACAAGAAAAATAATTAGTTGAGCTGGTCTCGAATTTTGAATCCTCGCACAAACGAGGTGTTTTTTGGTGAAAATTTCAAACTCGAATATCTCGAAAACTAGAGCCAAACCAGAAAAACAGCTGTGATTACTGAAACCAGCGTACTCGAATTATGTTTTTCACGTATGACCAAAGAATGTTATTGAGGGCTATCACAGAATTCATCATAGCTTCGATTTTCGTGAAATCTGCGAAAGTGCTATCACAGAATCCGAATGGCTACCAACGTAAATTCGAAATTCGTAGAGAGCATTCACTGAATCCGTCCGTAATGAAGATTGGTACAGTTTATGCTGTCGGAACAAAATTTAAAATCACTGAATCTTAAAAATAATGGAAAAAGCTGCATTATTGTTAATAATATTATTAAACTCCAAATTTGTTATAGTTTTATATAGTCCATATATTTGTGTAAACGTAGACGTAAAATACCAATGCCATACACACATACATATGTGTATACTAGGGCGGGTCAATTTGTATGGATCGATTTTTTTCGATATCGTTCCTAGAAGATTCGGATTCTTCATAAAATTCTAAGAAAAAAATTCCTCCAGACCATATCTCTAAAGTTAATTTCGAACCTGCGCAATTTTAAAAGAAGATATCTTTAATTGATGCTAAGTTAATATGCAGATTAATATTTACTAAAGTGTTACGAATGTTTTTTTTTTTTAATACAAATTTGTATTTGGGGTTTTTTGATACGAAGAATTAATTTTTGATATCTATTTCTTATTTAAAAAACCGCAAGATGACGCTACAAATCAATAGCCCAGTCAAGTTAGCTCAAAAAATAGGGTAAGCTTACAATAATTCGCATAAAGCTGAAAATTGGTACGAATGTTGCGAACACTATTATAAATGAAATGTCAAAAGTCCCCATCGATCCCACGTCTACAAAAAAAGTTATTCAAGGTCAAAAGTCACATGAATTGATTTTTCTAATTTTAGAGGAAAACGGTAAGGTTTATCATAAAAATAGGTGAGACGGAAGTGTAGATCATACAATTGTATACAAAAACTGTGATACGATTTTTCTTCCTAAGGATTTCCATTTCTGAGATATAGCGATACAAAATTGTAGTAAAAGGTGTGTACTTTATAATATGCAAATCATAAATTTGTATAGAAACTTTTTGTATGTATCTCTATTAAGTGCTCATAACCAGGGACGTGAACCGGTTTTGAACCGGAAAACCGCTCTTTTCTATTAATTAACTGAACCATTAACCGAACCGAAATTTTCCACAAATGTTTGATCCGAACCGAAAACCGAACCACTTTCTATAAAGGTTTAAAGGTTCGTTTCAATCAATTTTCAATAGATAAATGCACCCACTTTTTTTACCATGTGACAATATCATATGTAAAGGCAACCCATCTCATTTGACAGACACTTGACCCTTAACCTTGCGCGTTGTTGCACTTGACACTTGACACTTATAAACTTGCGCGTTATTTTTTTGGTTTTCGAACCCTTGAACCGAACCGAAACCCCGGTTCAAAGACCAAAAAAACCGCTTTGACGAACCAATCCAAAAGTGCAAAAACGGTTCGAACCGCTGAATCGAACCGACCAAATTTTTCATCCGGTTCACGTCCTTGCTCATAACTTCTACATTTATTATTCAATTAAGATAAGCAGGGCTTTATTGTATTAAATGAAGAATCATTCTTTGACGTGCAAGAATCCAAAAGTTATCAGGTTCTTTCATGTTGATATTTTTACCGAATGTTACATTTTTTATTATCATTTTTTTTTAATCATGCAAAATGTCGATGAATCAATGATTAGCTCCTAAACTACTAATCCGTTTGGAAAATATCGTTTATGCAGAAGATAGTAAATTTAACTTGCTTTAATACTGTAGAAATTTAAGATCGGCCAGCTATATAAAAAAAAAATATACAATTAAAAGAGTGCACTTTTTCACATCTCGAAAAACTGAAATTTGGCTATATCTCAAAAACTATTGCAGTTTATTATATTTTGACTACATATTCAGATTCAGCGGAAAATTTTACATGACGAGTAACCCCCATTTTTCTCCATGAGTATGCGATTCATTTCATATACCTCCGTACCAGCTTCATGAACTTTTCCAGAGATATGTAGGCGCCACGCCCTTTTTTCAAATAGCTCCAATTTTTCTCCATGAGTATGGTATTGATTTCATATATTGTGAGGACTAAATATCAGCGGAATTAAGCCCCCTACATAAACAATAACGCCTACAGCAACATCATCGAACACGGCCAACCAACACGAGAGACCGTATCAACACTCCTTTGCGACATCGTCACCAATAGCAACGCAACACATCTCAGCTACACGAAGAGCACTATCTTTGCTTCTTTTCTTTTCTAGCAGATAATTATCAGGAAGAAGAAGAATGGGAAAATTGATAGAATTACGCTCACAGAGAGCGAAATAAAGAAATAGTAAAGCAGTGGTCGGCAGTGATCGGAGTTCAAAAAAAATTTGTGTGGTAGAATCTGGAAAAAATGTGGTAGATTTCAAAAAAAATGTGGTAGATCTCAGGTATTGGATCAAACCTTGTACAAACATTTAAAAAATTCTGCAAGGTTTCACCTAAAATGCAAACCTTTTAATTAGAATATAAAAAAAACTAATTTTAGTTTAATAAAGTGCAAGATTGAAGTTGCTAAAAATTACTTTGAGTTTTGGCAATTTTTTTTCTTAACAGTGTAAAGAAGTTCCTTCCATATCAAGATATTTTTCGAAGATATTTTGAAAGATTTCTGCAACCTTGCGGAGTGCTGCCACCTTTTCTTTTTATCACATCACGATGTAGCGAATATTTTCGCTCTTAATTCTTTTTATAATTCATATATTTTGCAAACACAATAGAACCACGTTTCCTGTCGAAAAATTGAATATTGAGAAAATTTACTATTTTACAGTTTATTTTATCCTCCCATTCTGCCTGTTGTTAGTGTTAAATGTTGCACAATTTTTGCTCTTAAAATTAAGAAAATTTTGTCGAGCAAAAATAAAACTACTCAAAAACGCGAATATGTGGTAGATTTCCGACCTTATGTGGTTGATGTGGTAGATGCTCAAAAACGTGGCAGATCTTCACAATGTGGTAGAAGTCCGTTCACTGGTGGTCGACAAAAGTTAAACGGTGACTGTGTTGGTGAGAACAAGAGAACTGCTCCGCATGAGCAACCCAGTAGAAAATTAGGATAAGTGAAAAAAAAATTTAGCTTATGGGTCTTCAATAAAAACATATAAATACATATATTTAACACATACATATGTACATATATGAGCAACGCGCATTTACTATACAAGTATCATAATCCCAAAGAAGCAAAAATCGGGTTACGTATGCAAGAATGAACATTAGCTCTTTCTTATGATGTGTAAAAATTTCATAGCTGTAACGATTACCAGTAGCTCACTAGAACAAAATCAGCCTTTTCCTGAGTTTCGCCCTAAAAAAAATTCACCCGAAAAATTATCATCTGCGCATGGTATGTAAACTCACGGAAACAAATGATAAAGCTAATATCTATTAATTTTTCCCTTGTGAGTATATGTAAATTCAAAACTTTAAAACTGTTTTTCTCGAGTTTCTAGTTTTTTGAGTTAGGAAAATATTGAAGCAAAACTTAAATAAAAAATTACAAAATTCATTTGAATTCACCCACGTCAAATATTGAGAATAAAATAAAATAAATAGAAAAATTAAATTCATGTTCATCAAACTCGTTTCAAAGTTTTCCATGTCGTTATGAAATGATTACAAATGTCTTTTAATCGCATACATATTCCATTTAACAACCACCCTTTCATTCTTTGAAAAAAAATAAACTTTTTTCATTAAAAAGTCGTTGAATTTCTTCATTAAAATGTTTCCTTATGAAAAGAATCAAAATGTTTTTGAATAGTATCTATCTATTTATATATAATACGCGAAGGGATTTTTAGTGCAGCGTAAAAGATCTGTACCGTTCGTCCGATTTTCAAAAATAAGATGTCAAATTAAAGCGCTTGGTCTGTAGATGTGCAATAAGGTTTTATTTTTTCGATAAGAGTTGCCACCTGATAAAAAATTGCATTCAAGTAATTTAATAATCAATGCCATCAGATCCACACCGTTCGTTCGGTTTTCAAAAGTGTGGTGTCAAATCAAAGGGCTCTGGATGTATGTAGGTGTGCAATAAGGTTTTATTTTTTCGATAAGAGTTGCCACCTGATAAAAAATTGCATTCAAGTAATTTAATAATCAATGCCATCAGATCCACACCGTTCGTTCGGTTTTCAAAAGTGTGGTGTCAAATCAAAGGGCTCTGGATGTATGTAGGTGTGCAATAAGGTTTAACTTTTTCGAAAAGAGTTGCCACCTATTAAAAAATTAAGTTCAAAATAATACGCGAAGGCATTTTCAAAAATGGGGTGTCAAATTAAAGCGCTTGGCCTGTAGATGTGCAAACTGGTTTTATGTTTTCGAAAGGAGTTGCCACCTGGTAAAAAATTGCATTCAAATAATTTAATAATCAATGCCATCAGAACGGTGTGGAGTTTGATTTTCAAAAGTGAGGTGCCAAATCAAAGGGCTCTGGATGTAGGTGTGCAATAAGGTTTAACTTTTTCGAAAAGAGTTGCCACCTTTTAAAAAATTAAGTTAAAATTATTTAAAAAGCTAAACCAATTATTACAAAAAGGGCATAAATGGAAATAGTTTTGAAAATCTTGTTTATGAGGGTTGCCACCTGTTAAAAAAATCAAAATCAATTTAAATAAAGGGAATTAGGTAATAGAAATATGTATGGGTGCCAGACGATAAAGTTTAAGTACGTAGTAGTTTGTAAACATTTTGAAGAAGGTTGCCACCTGTTTGAAAAGTCTAATTTATATGAAGTATAAAAAATATGGACGTCAAGCGAATGAATCTTAAGAGATCTTTAGTTGGAACGTGTAGAATATTTTTAAAGTGTTTGAAGAGGGCTGCCNCCTGTTTAAAAATTAAATTCAAATTATTTAAATAGTTAAATCAACATTTACCATTTGGGTACCAATCGCAGTAGTTATGAAAATACTTTATTTCTTAACTGCGTGTAGGAGGGTTGTCACCTGATTAAACAATCAAATTCAATTTGAATTAAGGCAATGTGGTAATTAAAATAGGTATCTGTATATATAATATCTATATATATAGTACGCGAAGGGATTTTTTGTGCAGTATAAAAGATCTGTACCGTTTGCTCTATTTTCAAAAATGAGATGTAAAATTAAAGCGCTTGGTCTGCAGATGTGCAATAAGGTTTTACTTTTTCGAAAAGAGTTGTCACCTGATAAAAAATTGCATTCAAATAATTTAATAATCAATCAATCAATCAATCAATCATCAGATCTACACCGTTCGTTCGATTTTCAAAAGTGAGGTGCCAAATCAAAGGGCTGTTAAGGGATTTTTTGTGCAGTATAAAACATCTGTACCGTTTGCTCTATTTTCAAAAATGAGATGTAAAATTAAAGCGCTTGGTCTGCAGATGTGCAATAAGGCTTAACTTTTCGAAAAGAGTTGCCACCTTTTTAAAATTTAAGTTCAAAATAATACGCGAAGGCATTTTTTGTTCCGCATAAAAGATCTGCACCGTTCGTTCGATTTTCAAAAGTGAGGTGCCAAATCAAAGGGCTGTTAAGGGATTTTTTGTGCAGTATAAAACATCTGTACCGTTTGCTCTATTTTCAAAAATGAGATGTAAAATTAAAGCGCTTGGTCTGCAGATGTGCAATAAGGCTTAACTTTTCGAAAAGAGTTGCCACCTTTTTAAAATTTAAGTTCAAAATAATACGCGAAGGCATTTTTTGTTCCGCATAAAAGATCTGCACCGTTCGTTCGATTTTCAAAAATGGGATGTCAAATTAAAGCGCTTGACCTGTAGATGTGCAAACTGATTTTATTTTTTCGAAAGGAGTTGCCACCGTAGAACATTTAAACTATATAATAAGCAATGCCGTCATAACAGCACCGTTCGTTTGATTTTCCAAAATAAGGTGTTAAATTAAAACTCTTGGACTGCAGGTATGCAATAAGGTTTTACCTTATTGAAAAGAGTTGCCACCTTTTAAAAAATTTCATTCAAATTATCTAAAAAAAATCAATTTTTACAAAATGGGTATCAGTGGTAATGGTTTTGAAAATATTTGTTTCTTATCTTAACTTTGGGAGGGTTGCCACCTGTTTAAAAAATTAAAGGGGCTTCAGAAGGTGGCCGTTTGAAAATATTTTGTCGATTAAATTCGACTTATCCAGAAGTTATATGAAATGTCAAAATAATGATGTGAAACGAAAGAATATTAAGAAGACTTTAGTTTGAACGCACAAAATATTTTTGAGGTGTTGGAAGAGGGTTGCCACCTGTTTAAAAATTAAATTCAAATTATTAAATAAGTTAAACGAATTATTTAATTATGGGTATCAATAGAAGGGGGGTTGAAAAATCTTTATTTCTGATTTATATTTAGCGGAGTTGCTACATGTTTAATTAATATAATTCAACTTAATTCATCAGTTGATTATAACATGTATCGCAATGTTAGACGAAGAATATTTAAGAATATCTTAGCGCGAAACTACTTTTCAAAAGGGCTGCCACCTGTTTAAAAAGTCGAATTTAACTATATCTATATATATAATACGCGAAAGGACTTTTTGTCCAGGTCATCAGATCTGAACCATTCGTTTGATTTTAAAAAATGTGGTATCAAATTAAAGGGCTTGATATTTACATGTACAGTAGGCCGTTACTTTTCCGGAAAGAATGGCCACCTTTTAAAAAATCAAGTTGAGATTATTTATAAATCAATATCATCATATCCCCATCCTTCGCTCGATTTTCAAAAGTGAGGTGTCAAATTAAAAGGCTTGGTTACAGATGTGCAATGAGGTTTTACTTTTTGAAAAGAGTTGCCATAGGTATCAGTCGAAATTGTTATTAAAAGCTTTGTTTAACTTAACTTAACTGTGAGAGTGTTGCCCCGGTTTAAAAAATCTAATTAAATTTTAAACAGGGAAATTACATAGGTAATTTACAAAATGTTCCCCCACAGGGGTCCAGACTAAAGGAGTTAAAAAAATAGTAATTTTAAAATGTTTTGAAAAGGGTTGGCACCTGCTTTAAAAGCCGAATTTAGTTATATGCAGTATTAAAATATGGGTGTTAAACGAAAGAGTGCTAAGAAATCTTCAATTTAAACATCAAAATGTTGTTTGATGGTTTGAAGAGGGTTGCAATCTGTTGAGAATTTTAAATTTAAATGAATTATTAAGTTTAATAAATTAAGTTAATAAATAAGTTATGTTAAATAAATTACTAAAAGAGGTGATTTAAACGTTCTTGGAGAGTTCCCAGGTGATAAAAAAATTAAATTTAATTTATTTTTTTTAATATTTTTATTGAGCTTTGTACCACGATTGTTTATTAGGAAACATTGAAAAAGCAACAAAGTCTAAGCGGTAGTCTAGCGGAAGTCTAGAAAAAAGAAGTCTGATGAAGAGATGTGGTGATCTCCGAAATAGCTGCTATAACTTCTACCGCTTAGACTTTGGTGCTTTTTCAATTTTTCCTAATAAACAATCGTGGTACAAAGCTCAATAAAAATATTAAAAATAANCTATAACTTCTACCGCTTAGACTTTGGTGCTTTTTCAATTTTTCCTAATAAACAATCGTGGTACAAAGCTCAATAAAAATATTGAAAAAAATAAAATGTTAATATACCACAATAACATTGACAAATTGATAAATTCAATTTAATTCTTCAGGTAATTGAATTATATATCAAAGTATCAGACGAAAGAGCTTTAAAAGATTTCAGTTTGAAAATGCTTCGCAGAAGGTTGCCACCTGTTTGAAAAGCATAAGTTATTTAGCTTTTACACAATTTTAATGAAATATTAAAATATGAGTAACAAAAGAAAGAGTTTTAATAAAACTTTAGTTTGAAAATATTTTTTGTTAGGGTTGGCATCTATTCGGTTTTTATTTTGAGCGATAAGGTTCGGTTATTGTTTTATCAGCTGTCTCGATGAAGTCAATTGGCCCCCTCGGAACCGCGATTTCAAGCCCTTAGACTTTTTTGTGCCATGCCGTGAAGGACCGATATAATGCGGACAATCTATTAACAATTCAGGCCTTTAAGGCGTATGTCGGGAATTTCTTACGATAGAGCCAGAAACCATCAACAAGGTCTTGGAGAAATCGGTTAACAGGATGCGCTACTGCAAAGACAGTCACATGATGAAATCGGGTTCCATAGCTAATGGGAATATATGTTCTTTCGAATAAACCCATAATATACCGAAAAAATTAGTTTGAGTTAATTTATATAAATAAATAATTTGTTTGTTATGGTCATCAGATCTTTAATGTGAAGGTCATCAGATCAGCACCGTCATTCTAAATGTGCATTAAGGTTTTATTTTTTGAAGTTACGACCTTTTTTAGCGGTGCACGGCGGTTTGAATTTTGAGGAAATGAAAAACTGACGCCATTTGAGACATCTCTTCGTTCAAAAAGGGATGGACGAATTTACTTGAAACATTTTCAATATTTATTAAGGTTTGTGAATAGTGTTGCCATCGGTTTAAAATGTTAAACTCAATTTTGCCGTCTTAACGCCATGCGGGTTCACTAGAATATATATAATACGCGAAGGCATTTTTTGTGCAGCATAAAAGATCTGCACTGTTCTCTCGATGTTCAAAAATGGGGTGCCAAATTAAAGCGCTTGGCCTGTAAATGTTTAAACTGGTTTTATTTTTTCGAAAGGAGTTGCCACCTGCTAAATAATTAAACTCAAGTTATTTACTACTCAATGCTCTCAGATCCGCACCGTCCGTTCAATTTTCAAATGTGAGGTACCAAATTAAAGGGCTTAGGGTGATGATGTTTAAGAAGGTTTTACTTTTTCGAAAAAAGTTGCCACCTGTTAAGAAATTAAGCTCAAATTAATTAAAAAGTTAAATCAATTATTAAATATGGGTATCAATCGAAATGGCTTTGGAAAGGCTTTATAACTTAACTACGTATAGGAGGGTTGCCACATGTTAAAAAAAATGTAATTAAGTTTTAATTAAAAGAATTTGGTAAGTGGATAAGGTATCGCTATATGGGTGTCATACAAAAGAGGTTTCAGAAAATAGTAGTTTGGAAATATTTTTTAATAGGGTTGCCATCTATTTGAGAAGTCTAATTGAACTATTTTATACCCAAGTTATATGAAATATTAATGATGGATGTCAAATGAAAGAGCTTCAACAAATTATTGGGGGATTCACAACGGTGTCGTAAGTGTCGTATTGTTGTATGTCGTAAACTTTGAAAGCATTAATAAATATTTAGAAAACTTGAAACCACAACCAACTATTTTCTAACACAGCGAAAATTCAAAATATGTCTTTGATGGTACTTTGCAAACCCCTTTAATATATTTTTTAGGCGTTTAAAGTTTACGACATACAACAATACGACACTTACGACACCGTTGTGAATACCTCAACTTAGTTTGACAATTTAGAATATTTTTGATGCGTTTGACGGTTGCCCCAGTTTAAAGGACTAAACTAAAATTATTTAATAAGTTAAATGAATTACTAACCGATGGTTATCAATGGAAATGGGTTTAAAATCCTTTATTTAAGAACTATACTTAGGAGGGTTGCCACGTGTTTAAAAAATAAAATTTCCACTTAATTCATCAGTTACTTGAAATATTTATAACAATGTCAGACGAAAAATATTTAAGGAAATTTTAGTTTGAAAAAAATTTTTANAGAATATTTAAAGAAATTTTAGTTTGAAAAAAATTTTTAAGATGGTTGCTGCCGGTTTTGAAAGTGGTATTTTGTATAATTATACATAAGTTAGAGGAAATTTTAAAATATGGTTATCAAAAGAACGAGTGTTAAGAAATCTTTAAATTGAACATTTGTTTGTTTTTTTATTTAAAAAATTAAGCTCAAATTTAATACGTTAAATGGATTGTCAAAAGATGGATATCAATCGAAATGGGTTTGAAAATAATTCAGGGACCGCAAATAACGATTATCCTTTGAAATTTCAACTCAAAAAATCACGCGGAAAGAGAAATGCTACGTGCATAAGGAGTAAACCAATATATTTCTTATTACTCGGAGTACCTTCAGCGGCGCTGATTTTTATTTTTTAATTTTTACTTATAAAAATCAAGTTTAATCATTATATTTTGAGTTTTATTTTTTACTCAGAAAATAATCGTTATGTTTTGAGTTTTATTTTTTGCTCGGAAAATAATCGTTACGTTTTAAGTTTTATTTTTTGCTCGGAAAATAATGGTTACGTTTTAAGTTTTATTTTTTGCTCGGAAAATAATGGTTACGTTTTAAGTTTTATTTTTTGCTCGGAAAATAATCGTTATTTCTTGAGTTTTATTTTTTGCTCAGAAAATAAAACTTAATTTTTGCGTATGCGCATGCGCATGCGTGAATAGACAGGGGGCGGCTGCATTGAACCTTTAACGCCACTGTGGAGTGGGTAATGAAAATACAGATGCCAGGGCAGAAACAAAGAGAACCACATTTCTAAAGAAAAAGTGCAAAAAAGCGCATACGCATACGCAAAAATGAATTTTTATTTTCTGAGCAAAAAATAAAACTCAAGAAATAACGATTATTTCCGAGCAAAAAATAAAACTTAAAACGTAACGGTTATTTTCCGAGCAAAAAATAAAACTTAAAACCTAACCATTATTTTCCGAGAAAAAAATAAAACTTAACACGTAACCATTATTTTCCGAGCAAAAAATAAAACTTAAAACGTAACCATTATTTTCCGTGCAAAAAAATAAAACTTAAAACGTAACGATTATTTTCCGAGCAAAAAATAAAACTCAGTTAATAACGATTAAAAAGTGATTTTTAAAATAAAACTTATAACCGTAACGGTCCCGGAAATAATTTATATCTAAATTGTATTTAGGAGAGTTGCCATGCTGAATTCATTAGTTAATTGAAATATGTATAACAATGCCAGGCGAAAGATTTTAGTTGGAAAATACTTTTAAAGGTGTTACCACCTGTTTGAAAAGTCGAATTTGTTTTACTTATACGAAAATAAATATACGTAATAAATATCGAAACATTAGTGGCAAACGAAAGAGTTTTAAGAAAACTATAGATTGATAATATTTTTAATTAGAGTTGCCATCTATTTTTTTAAGGTTATAACATCTGCACCATTATTTGGAATTTCCAAAATGAGAAGTCAAATTAAAAAACTGGGATTCTACATAGATGTGCACAGGTTTTATTTTTTGAAGTTACATAGAGATTTGTAATTTGATGAAATGAAAACCGACACCATGCGAGACCTCTCATCACTGAGAAATGGTTTAGATGAATCATTGGGAATATTATTAGAGGTGTTTAAAAAATTTAATTAAATGTTGGCGTTTGACGCCATGCGGGTTCACTAGTATTATTTATTTTTTAAATGACATAACACAAAAGGCATTGCATGTCACCAAAAGCATTTTCAACCATGTAATATTTCTCGCAAGGCATTTTTGCATACAAGAAACAAAGCGCAACAGCCAAGCACGATGTTGATTCGTTGCTCTCTACACAGTATAGACAGTAACCAACCTTTCTGGGTTGTTGTTGTAGTAGTCGTTGTTGTTGTAGTTATATTCACTCCTGAGGAAGGCACGGGGTTGTGTGCTGCTATTTATTGGCCTACCTCAGACTTTTTCTTAGATTTAAGGGTTGTGTGCTGCATTATTATTAGATAAATAAATTTAAGCATTTGACAAATCGAGATTTTATTAAAAGAAAAATAATTTATAAAAATTGTGTTGAAAAACCAAACAAACGCTCGTGCGAAAGTTCTATTTTTGTATGTTGTTTAAATTTATACATGGCGTATTGATAGTAATACAAGCAATGTATTCTTTTGTGGATTTTATGTTACTTGAGAATTTAGACAACGTGCGAGCTGCCAGGTTCTGTTATCAATATAATTAACACAAGCTTTTCGGCGTGGTTGCCTTTCAATAAATAGAATAAACAAATATTCGCAAATAAATTGGATTTATTTTATAACTGACAACTAACATACGCTTTTTGTTCTTTTCTCCATTTTGGTTTTGACTCTTTATTACCGCCAACAACTTTATGTGTATACATATTTACAAGCTGTCAAAATTTTGCGTAGTCCCACGAGCTAGGTAAAAACTATGGCATTCGTATTCACAACGAGAAATCTCAGTGGCAGCGCTCCGAGCGTTGAGATAGTAATTTCATGTCAATTAGTAGAAAAGTTCCATGTTGAAAAATCTTTTTATTATGGCGAGAAAATTTTACATTTCTGCTGTGCTAATTCGTAACTTTTTACTGCTGGAAATTTTTGACAGTTGCTCTGGTGCAAAAGAAGTTGAGCAATTAAAATCAGAAATTATACAAAAAAGACTTGTCTTTACTGACATTTATTATTCTAGAACTAAAAGCCATGCATTTATTAGACGCCTTAGTAATAAAATTAGAACAAAAAAATTGTTCAAAACCGTCAGGCCGGATTGAAAAATTTCATTCACCTCATAGTTAACAAAAATTAACAATCCGTAGTACTTTTCTATCAATTCGCAAATGTCGTTTGCACAAAAAAGGTTATGAAATGCGTTTTATTTAAATCGTTTAGAAAATGAGTCATTTATGTATACCATTTTATGTGGAATTATTCAATAAATTTCGTTTTACACTATACTTTTTGAAACTATTTGGTGTTAATTATTTTTGTTTCTTAAAAGCAACCCTGCGTGCTTTGAAGGCGTGTGTACCAATAATATCATCCC
>NW_016157561.1:242951-246680 GCF_001687245.7 Rhagoletis zephyria
TTTCAGTAGTAGTTTTACACACACTTTTCATAGTGTACAGGTACAAATGTAACATATTAATTACAATTTTTTATACTTACTTTGCAAAATACTTATGTATAAAAGATGTAATTTATAAACTGAAATTACAAATGTTTGATTTTATGAAATATAAAAATATATATACACGTATTCCAAGTCCTTAGGATGCCTTTTTCTTCAAGATGTTTGGTTTTCTTACAAATTATGAGATGGATACGTAAAAAAAGAAAATTGGAAACACTTTTGGCTTAGTCGGTGATACATTTTCTTGGGACGGCGCGGCAACACTGCTCACGAATTTGAGACCCCATGGCTGCCAACTTTCCTAAAAGCACCAAAGCTTGGGACAAATCAAAACATCAAAATTTTTTTTAAAGTAAAATTTAATATGCATCTATACTACATTAGTGATCGGTCCAAGATATAAGTATTGTTGTACTTACCAAAAACCAAAATAAATAGTAACGCACTAATAACGATTTTAAATTTTTATAGAACCAATTGAATTTTCACTTGAATTCAATCAAGATATATCTTTTATTTGAAACAAGGCATTTGTACATATATGTATGTATATACTTATGTGTATAAAAAGATTTTCGTAGCTGTTTTAGCTGTTTTGAAATTCACTTTTGCATTGTCAGCGTTCAGTTGGTCGGAAATTTTCAAAGGGAAGGGTNGCTGCATGTATGCATATCTATATATTTTTGATGATTTGAATATTTTAATTTTTAACGATGCAACGCGAAGTGTATGTATTTACCTACATATATACTGCTGCGAATAATTATAAACTCAAAGTGATTTTAAATGCAACGCAAAAATTTTAAAACTAATTGGTGGATTTACATAGTCTCATAAAATTATAAGTCCAAAAGAAAAAACTTAAAAAATTACATAGTATGTTATAACGTTAGTAGGCACCGAAAGTACAGAAGTCACAGTTGTATTTTTTTAATTCCTTTTGCTATGCTAGACAACAACAAAATCTTTAAACAAAGCTAGTTCTCGCGTCACTACGTGAATATTCAAAGACTTTTGCAAGTACTCGCTAACCAGCTCATGATAGCGCGATATGGCAACCATGCTGTTAATTTAGATACATATTCATCAGCAGGCATTGGCAGAGAATGAGCCACGCTCAACTACTGGCCAGGGATGCCGTTTGGATCTAAATAGATCAATTGGATACATTTTTAGACGAATATTTGCGGGATACTTATTTTTTCCTATCAGTATAAATGTGGATACTTTTTTAAATAGGCCAAAATTTTATATTTTCTATAAAGCTTTTTTCGTTCAAAAATAGATTTTCGTTACGTTTTCTAAATGTTATAAAATCGCTACTTACGCGTGAAATTAGAGCATTTTATTTTTTGTGAATGAAGCAATGAACATATGAAGAGATCTCACCAAAGCAGTTTAATAAGAGCTTTAACAGACGGCAGCGTTGATCCGGATCAACTCAGGAATTAACTGCAGTTGATCCGGATTAAGTCCCAGATAATCCCGATCAACGCTGCCGTCTGTTTAAGCGTTTAGGCACAATTGTTTAGTAGCTAAAAAAAAGCTTTAAGCAAGATCTTAATATAATAATAATAATAATAGATTGGCGCTTGCACATACGTTAGTGTTTGGCCGAGCTTCTCCTCCGATTTGTGGCGTGCGCCTTGATGTTGTCACACAAATATCTTAGTATATATATATAAATTAAATATATCTCTTTCATATCACATATCTTCATTTGTTAATATAAAAAGAAAGAAGATCTCAATGTAGTTTAAAATACACTGTTTAAAAAACTAAATTTGATTTATTTAAGGAAATTTTTATGAATTTTACTGAAAAGACTTTAAATACACTCTAATTTTTTTTTTGTTTATTTGCGCATATTAAGAAAGGTAACCATTTTCCTCTTTTAATGTGTGCAAATTTGCATACCGTGTAATAAAATTAAACACTGCCTGTTTACTTTAACATACCAAATTTTTCGCAGAGCGCAACTACGTGAATATTCAAAGACTTTTGCACGTACTCGCTAACCAGCACATGATAGCGCGATATGGCAACCATGCTGTTAATTTAGATACATATTCATCAGCAGGCATTGAGCCACGCTCAACTACTGGCCAGGGTTGCCGTTTGGATCTAAATAGATCCCATTGGATACATTTTTAGACGAATATTTGCGGGATACTTATTTTTTCCTATCAGTATAAATGTGGTTACATTTTTAAATAGGCCAAAATTTTATATTTTCTATCAAGTTTTTTTCGTTCAAAAATAGATTTTCATTACGTTTTCTAAATGTTAAAAAAATCGCTACTTTCGCGTGAAATTAGAGCATTTTATTTTTTGTGAATGAAGCAATGAACATATGAAGAGATCTCACCAAAGCAGTGTAATAAGAGCTTTAACAGACGGCAGCGTTGATTCGGATCAACTCGGGAATTAACTGCAGTTAATCCGGATTAAGTCCCAGTTAATCCCGATCAACTCGGGAATTAACTGCAGTTGATCCGGATTAAGTCCCAAATAATCCCGATCAGCGCTGCCATCTATTTAAACTTTTAGGCGCAATTGTTTAGTAGCTAAAAAAAAGCTTTAAGCAAGATCTTAATATAATAATAATAATAATAGATTGGCGCTTACACATACGTTAGTGTTTGGCCGAGCTTCTCCTCCGATTTGTGGCGTGCGCCTTGATGTTGTCACACAAATATCTTAGTATATATATATAAATTAAATATATCTCTTTCATATCACATATCTTCATTTGTTAATATAAAAAGAAAGAAGATCTCAATGTAGTTTAAAATACACTGTTTAAAAAACTAAATTTGATTTATTTAAGGAAATTTTTATGAATTTTACTGAAAAGACTTTAAATACACTCTAATTTTTTTTTTGTTTATTTGCGCATATTAAGAAAGGTAACCATTTTCCTCTTTTAATGTGTGCAAATTTGCATACCGTGTAATAAAATTAAACACTGCCTGTTTACTTTAACATACCAAATTTTTCGCAGAGCGCAACTACGTGAATATTCAAAGACTTTTGCACGTACTCGCTAACCAGCACATGATAGCGCGATATGGCAACCATGCTGTTAATTTAGATACATATTCATCAGCAGGCATTGAGCCACGCTCAACTACTGGCCAGGGTTGCCGTTTGGATCTAAATAGATCCCATTGGATACATTTTTAGACGAATATTTGCGGGATACTTATTTTTTCCTATCAGTATAAATGTGGTTACATTTTTAAATAGGCCAAAATTTTATATTTTCTATCAAGTTTTTTTCGTTCAAAAATAGATTTTCATTACGTTTTCTAAATGTTAAAAAAATCGCTACTTTCGCGTGAAATTAGAGCATTTTATTTTTTGTGAATGAAGCAATGAACATATGAAGAGATCTCACCAAAGCAGTGTAATAAGAGCTTTAACAGCCGGCAGCGTTGATCCGGATCAACTCAGGAATTAAATGCAGTTAATCCGGATTAAGTCCCAGTCAATCCCGATCAACTCGGGAATTAACTGCAGTTCATCCGGATTAAGTCCCAAATAATGCCGATCAACGCTGCCGTCTGTTTAAGCTTTTAGGCGCAATTGTTTATTAGCTAAAAAAAAAGCTTTAAGCAAGATCTTAATATAATAATAATAATAATAGATTGGCGCTTACACATACGTTAGTGTTTGGCCGAG
>NW_016157561.1:250700-252459 GCF_001687245.7 Rhagoletis zephyria
ACAATCGAGACGAAGTCCAGCTATTTCGTGCAGGCAGATATGTTAGCAGTAACGAAGCAGCGTGGAGAATTTTTACATTACCGTTGCACGAAAGATACCCCACTGTCACGCACCTTGCAGTTCATTTACCTAACGGAGAGCGAGTGTACTTTACACAAGGCAACTTTCAGGATAGAGTAGTATCACCACCAAAAACAACACTCACTGCGTTTTTCCAATTATGCGAGAGTGACAACTTTGCCAGAACTTTGTTATATAGTGAAGTACCGCGATACTACACTTGGAATATATCCAGAAAAGAGTGGAAACGCCGTTTACAGGGAACAGCTGTTGAAGGCTGGCCGGGTGTTAAAGCAGCTGACGCATTGGGTCGAATATATACTGTGCATGTCAGTAATTTTGAATGTTTTTGCTTGCGGATATTACTCAATGAGGTACGGGGTCCTACAAGCTTCCAGATGCTTACAACCGTGAACGACGAAGAACAAGCGACAATCAGAGAAGCATGTGAGGTAAGAGGTTTGTTAGAAAATGACAACCATTGGGATGATACTATGGCCGAAGCCGTTCTTTGTCGCTCTGCAGCTAAATTGAGAGAATTATTTGCGATTTTAGTGAGCACATGTGGTTTATCGAATCCACTTAATTTGTGGAATAAATACAAGGCCGATTTATCAGAAGATATAGCGTATAGGTTGCAAGATACCCACAACGATATTATTTACAACGAAGCCTTAGTACTCATTGGAGATAAAATGCTTACCATATCTGGTAAATGCCTTGCAGATTTTGGCCTACCTACACCACAGAGAAGAGGAGAAATATCAAGCGATGTTGCACGAGAGCTTAGCTACGATATACCAGTTTTACAATCGCATGTCCGTGAAACAACACCGAAACTGCTTCCTGAACAACATGCAGTTGTCAATGTAATATTAAATAGACTAAGTAGCGGAGAAGGAGGACTTTTTTTACTGGACGCTCCCGGCGGCACAGGAAAAACATTTGTGCTAAATCTATTGCTAGCTCACGTGCGCATGAACCGCAATATAGCCTTGGCTGTAGCATCCTCGGGTATTGCTGCAACGTTACTTGACGGCGGTCGTACAGCCCATTCTGTCTTCAAACTGCCGCTTAATCTTGCAACCGAGGATACACCAACATGCAATATTTCCAAAAACAGTGCGCGAGGACGTCTTTTACAGCAATGCAAACTCATAGTATGGGACGAATGCACAATGGCACACAAACATGCCCTCGAAGCGTTAAACCGCAGTCTTCATACATTCGTAGCAATCAGGCATTAATGGGAGGTGTTATCGTTTTGCTTGCAGGCGATTTTAGACAGACCTTACCTGTTATTGAGAGACGCACACCTGCCGATGAAATCAATGCATGCATGAAGTCATCACCATTGTGGGTAAGTACAGAAAAGCTTCACCTTACATGCAATATGCGAGTTCAGCTGTACAACGACCATGCATCAGGTTTATTTGCAAGTAAGCTACTAGAGATTGGAGAAGGTCGCCTAAATTCAGATTCAGAAGGTAAAATTCTGTTCCGTAATGAATTTTGTACTCTAGTAGAGACAGAAAATGATCTTATTAAGAAAGTTTTTCCTGATCTTGGGAATNTAGTAGAGACAGAAAATGATCTTATTAAGAAAGTTTTTCCTGATCTTGGGAATAATTTAAAAAACACACAATGGTTACGAATGGGTGAATAAAATAAACATACAAATTATAGACACGATAACAGG